>NW_028233734.1:0-5000 GCF_054856555.1 Leptonotus elevatus
AGAACATATTGTTGAACATTATATAGAAAAGGTAACAGACAAGCTTAGAAATCTCCTAAAACAACGCAATTTTATTTTATTTTTATTTTATTTTTAATTTATTTTTATTTTATTTTAATTTTATTTTTATTTTTATTTTTATTTTTATTTTTATTTTATTTTTATTTTATTTTTATTTTATTTTTATTTTATTTTTATTTTATTTTATTTTATTTTATTTTTATTTTATTTTATTTTTATTTTTATTTTTATTTTTATTTTTATTTTAAATTTAATTTAATTTTATTTTATTTTTAATTTAATTTTATTTAATTTTATTTTAAATTTAATTTTATTTTAAATTTAATTTTAATTTAATTTTATTTTATTTTAAATTTAATTTAATTTAATTTTATTTTATTTTATTTTAAATATAATTTTATTTTATTTTAAATTTAATTTTATTTTATTTTAAATTAAATTTAATTTTATTTTAAATTTAATTTTATTTTAAATTTAATTTTATTTTAAATTTAATTTAATTTAATTTAATTTTATTTTAAATGTAATTTAATTTTATTTTAAATTTAATTTTATTTTATTTTAAATTTAATTTAATTTTATTTTAAATTTAATTTTATTTTATTTTATTTTAAATTTAATTTTTATTTTATTTTAAATTTAATTTTTATTTTAAATTTAATTTTATTTTATTTTATTTTATTTTAAATTTAATTTAATTTAATTTAATTTTATTTTAAATTTAATTTTATTTTAAATTTAATTTAATTTAATTTAATTTTATTTTAAATGTAATTTAATTTTATTTTAAATTTAATTTTATTTTATTTTAAATTTAATTTAATTTAATTTAATTTAATTTTATTTTAAATTTAATTTAATTTTATTTTATTTTAAATTTAATTTAATTTTATTTTAAATTTAATTTTATTTTATTTTAAATTTAATTTAATTTTATTTTATTTTAAATTTAATTTAATTTAATTTAATTTAATTTTATTTTAAATTTAATTTAATTTAATTTAATTTTATTTTAAATGTAATTTAATTTTATTTTAAATTTAATTTTATTTTATTTTAAATTTAATTTAATTTTATTTTAAATTTAATTTTATTTTATTTTAATTTTATTTTAAATTTAATTTTATTTTAAATTTAATTTTATTTTATTTTATTTAAAATTTAATTTTATTTTAAATTTAATTTTATTTTATTTCAAAAAAAAATTAAATTAAATTAAATTTAAAATAAAATAAAATTAAATTAAATTTTAAATAAAATTAAATTTTAAATAAAATTAAATTAAATTAAATTTTAAATAAAATAAAATAAAATTAAATTTAAAATAAAAATTAAATTTAAAATAAAATAAAATTAAATTTAAAATAAAATTAAATTTAATTTAAAATAAAATAAAATTAAATTTAAAATAAAATAAAATTATATTTAAAATAAAATAAAATAAAATTAAATTAAATTAAATTTAAAATAAAATAAAATTAAATTAAATTTAAAATAAAATAAAATAAAATTTAAAATAAAATAAAATTATATTTAAAATAAAATAAAATTACATTTAAAATAAAATTAAATTAAATTAAATTAAATTTAAAATAAAATTAAATTTAAAATAAAATTAAAATAAAATTAAATTAAATTTAAAATAAAATAAAATTAAATTTAAAATAAAATTAAATTACATTTAAAATAAAATTAAATTAAATTAAATTAAATTTAAAATAAAATTAAATTAAATTAAATTAAATTAAATTTAAAATAAAATAAAATTAAATTTAAAATAAAATTAAATTACATTTAAAATAAAATAAAATTAAATTAAATTAAATTTAAAATAAAATTAAATTTAAAATAAAATTAAATTAAATTAAATTAAATTTAAAATAAAATAAAATTAAATTAAATTTTAAATAATAGTGAGCACCCACTTGTGGAGATGTTAGCCAACGCTAATCTGTGTATCAACCAAATCTCACTTTCGGATTTGATATTATAGTCTTAGTCTGTGTAGTCCAGTAGTTGCTTGAAATTGGCAAATTTTCACAAGTCATGTCTGGAGAAACTTGGTGTGAAGAATTTACATATAGGCCATAATACTGCTGGGTCAACAGAGAGTCCGGCTTTTATTACCATGACGACCAGGGAACTAGAGAGAGTTGTTAAAAAAAAAAAAAAAAAAATGCTCATAGAGAAAATATGTTTAACTTGTGAAACTTATGAACCAAACCAGGTTTACACTTTTGGAATTGTACATTGCAAGTGTGTAAATGCCAAGAGTCTCACAACCTTGGCATGTGCAAGCAGGCATCCCAACATCAACAAAAACAAACTCAAGGTCTCCTCCTACATACAAGCATTGCCTCTGTGCTGACTGGGAGAATGTGACGTACCCATGCCAGTCAAGGTCCACCACGAACACGAGGAGTCCTTTTTTTAAACTGCACTGGCAGTACAGAATGTACAAAATACAAAAAAAAATATAAAAAAATGGGTTGCTGTAACTAGAGTTGTAGAGGCAGTGATTAGTGGTAACAAGTGTGTAGCGCTGTACTGCACCCTGCTGGTCAAAAGATGTTAGTACAGATATACGCATGCCAAAAATACATACATTATTCATCATTAATATAGTAATGTTCTTTTGTGCCACCATAAAAGGTAATAGGTGATATAGCAAAGAACAACAAAGATGTTTTAAAATTAAACAATAAATGTTAAGTTATTTTCATGTGCACTCTTTTTCACGCGCCTCGACAGTCAAAAAGTTTGTTCATTGGTGTGTCTCGTGTCTACTTTGGGACTTACTTTTGTCCCGTCTTTACTCCCGTGCGGCCGCCATCTTGCCGCACGTGCTGATGAATCCATTCGTGACCCGCGCACACCTGTCTCCTAATGAGCTGCGGGCTACCAATCAAAACAAATGTACCCGCATCCAATCCATCTTCACTTCTGTCAGTGGAGCTGAATTCAAGACAGCCATCTTTATTACACAAACAACAAAAACCCGCACAGTTCAATTCCCAAGTAGAAAACCATCAGGTGTGTCATTTACGACAGCAAAAATAAAACAACCAAAAACAAGTCACTAAATGCTGGCCAGCATTAAAAACGAACCAAAACAAAGAGCAAGGACGGCGCCGCAACCGCTGTGGAGTCCCTCGAGTCCTGCAAGAAGCCAAACGTCACCATGAGGAAGGACAACAAACGCCAACAACATTTACAGATTTACTCGTGCGCGCGCTCACCAACCTAACAGAAGGCCACGAGTGCGGCCGCCATCTTGCCGTAAATGGCGAACAATCCAATCAACGCGCACCTCTGGCTTTATAAACTGCAGACCTGCGGTCATCGGCCATCTTCCACTTTTGCACACGAGCGCCGCCTACTGGCCTGTCATCCGGACTGCAAAAGGGTTGCTTTTCTCTTTTCCTGCCACAAAAATAAAAGTCAATCACAACCAAAGTTATTTTCTATTAAAAAATTTTATTAATTAAATTGTTAGGATCGTTACCAACAGTGTTCGGGTTCGGGTTAGGGTTAGGGGTTAGGGGTTTAGCATGTACATTTGTCACCTCTGCTGGTCGCAGCCAAAAAAGTGCACGTTATTTTGCATGTCTGTCATTCATCATCCATGAACACGACTGCATTTGAATGTTGCTCGAATTTCTTTGGATGCGACTTGGTGTCAAAAGTTTGACAACCACCGTTCGGGAGGATCAGGAAGCAAAACCAGCTTTCAGTACATGTGACAGAAATCCATTGCTGCGATTGGACGGCTTGAGACCAAGAAAGAAGAAATCCTTCTCACCGTGTCACTGATTCTTTCATACAAGTCAAACGGACAAAAAGTTCCAGAATGCAAACAAATCTCCTCTCATGCACCAAAGCATGTAAAACCCGTTGCGTGTCTTCACATAAACGTCACATTTGAAATATTCTCTGATCAAGTAAATATTGCTCAGGAATGTGGTGTACAGCAGTCGTTCAGGGATTTTTGTGACAAAAAAAAAAAGTTGTAACAGTCTTGAGCAGACAAGCAGTTTTTTTTGTTATTTTTTTTTTTTTTTAAGTACTTCTCGTGGTGTGGGGGGGGGGGGAACATTTAGCTGCCACGAATATGGTGAAACTCGTGTCATGTGAAAGGAAATAAACAAGTGGACTACAACTAACATGGCCGTCCCTCCCTGCGCAGAAGCCCTGAGGACAAATCATAAAAATAAAAATTCTTGATTCTCAAGGGAACACTTCCTGGTTCCTTGTGGTCTCCATAGCAACAAGGATGACCAAACAAACAAAACAAACTATCACAGTTCTTGAAATCGTCCAGTTTTAAAGGAAGGAGAAAAAAGAAGCAGGGAAAAAAAAAAAAAGGTCCAGTGAGTACAGCAGGGCTAAACTAAGCTAAGCTAGTTACAATCGTAAACAAAGTCATAGTTGCTAGGCTCTTTGGGAATGGGGGGCGGCGCTTCGGGGATCTGGATGTTCTCCAGGTCCAGTAGGCGGAGCTTCATCTCCATGGAGAGCAGCGTGTCCATGTCGGATTTGGTGTAGTCGCTGGTCATCTCCTTGCCGAGGAGCGCGTTCAGACCGTCCGTCCACACACTGGTGACGGGTTCAAGGACAAAGAGTCAACAACTGACGACCAACATGATGTCAACTGAGAAACAAAAGAGGACAATATTGCAAAATACATGCCAATACAACGAGCAGCTCAATTGAAATGACTTTGCAGCCCACTAGATGGCGCCGTGGCACAATGGTTAAGAATCACTGCAGTTGAGGATGACAGCTGCCATTAGCCATTGTACACAATTAGCATCCTCTATTTTCCATTCTCCGTAAGCTGCTGCCAGGAGCTGCTATTGAGCTTTTTCTGCTTCTTTTTTAGCTTCCAACTGCTCCCAATTGCAGATAACGGGTGGCTAACGCTCGCTTTCAGCAGCTACGACCAGCTGCACTTTTAACTTCCTGTCACGTAGCCACTG
>NW_028233734.1:7500-10000 GCF_054856555.1 Leptonotus elevatus
CTGTGTAGTCCAGTAGTTGCTTGAAATTGGCAAATTTTCACAAGTCATGTCTGGAGAAACTTGGTGTGAAGAATTTACATATAGGCCATAATACTGCTGGGTCAACAGAGAGTCCGGCTTTTATTACCATGACGACCAGGGAACTAGAGAGAGTTGTTAAAAAAAAAAAAAAAAAAATGCTCATAGAGAAAATATGTTTAACTTGTGAAACTTATGAACCAAACCAGGTTTACACTTTTGGAATTGTACATTGCAAGTGTGTAAATGCCAAGAGTCTCACAACCTTGGCATGTGCAAGCAGGCATCCCAACATCAACAAAAACAAACTCAAGGTCTCCTCCTACATACAAGCATTGCCTCTGTGCTGACTGGGAGAATGTGACGTACCCATGCCAGTCAAGGTCCACCACGAACACGAGGAGTCCTTTTTTTAAACTGCACTGGCAGTACAGAATGTACAAAATACAAAAAAAAATATAAAAAAATGGGTTGCTGTAACTAGAGTTGTAGAGGCAGTGATTAGTGGTAACAAGTGTGTAGCGCTGTACTGCACCCTGCTGGTCAAAAGATGTTAGTACAGATATACGCATGCCAAAAATACATACATTATTCATCATTAATATAGTAATGTTCTTTTGTGCCACCATAAAAGGTAATAGGTGATATAGCAAAGAACAACAAAGATGTTTTAAAATTAAACAATAAATGTTAAGTTATTTTCATGTGCACTCTTTTTCACGCGCCTCGACAGTCAAAAAGTTTGTTCATTGGTGTGTCTCGTGTCTACTTTGGGACTTACTTTTGTCCCGTCTTTACTCCCGTGCGGCCGCCATCTTGCCGCACGTGCTGATGAATCCATTCGTGACCCGCGCACACCTGTCTCCTAATGAGCTGCGGGCTACCAATCAAAACAAATGTACCCGCATCCAATCCATCTTCACTTCTGTCAGTGGAGCTGAATTCAAGACAGCCATCTTTATTACACAAACAACAAAAACCCGCACAGTTCAATTCCCAAGTAGAAAACCATCAGGTGTGTCATTTACGACAGCAAAAATAAAACAACCAAAAACAAGTCACTAAATGCTGGCCAGCATTAAAAACGAACCAAAACAAAGAGCAAGGACGGCGCCGCAACCGCTGTGGAGTCCCTCGAGTCCTGCAAGAAGCCAAACGTCACCATGAGGAAGGACAACAAACGCCAACAACATTTACAGATTTACTCGTGCGCGCGCTCACCAACCTAACAGAAGGCCACGAGTGCGGCCGCCATCTTGCCGTAAATGGCGAACAATCCAATCAACGCGCACCTCTGGCTTTATAAACTGCAGACCTGCGGTCATCGGCCATCTTCCACTTTTGCACACGAGCGCCGCCTACTGGCCTGTCATCCGGACTGCAAAAGGGTTGCTTTTCTCTTTTCCTGCCACAAAAATAAAAGTCAATCACAACCAAAGTTATTTTCTATTAAAAAATTTTATTAATTAAATTGTTAGGATCGTTACCAACAGTGTTCGGGTTCGGGTTAGGGTTAGGGGTTAGGGGTTTAGCATGTACATTTGTCACCTCTGCTGGTCGCAGCCAAAAAAGTGCACGTTATTTTGCATGTCTGTCATTCATCATCCATGAACACGACTGCATTTGAATGTTGCTCGAATTTCTTTGGATGCGACTTGGTGTCAAAAGTTTGACAACCACCGTTCGGGAGGATCAGGAAGCAAAACCAGCTTTCAGTACATGTGACAGAAATCCATTGCTGCGATTGGACGGCTTGAGACCAAGAAAGAAGAAATCCTTCTCACCGTGTCACTGATTCTTTCATACAAGTCAAACGGACAAAAAGTTCCAGAATGCAAACAAATCTCCTCTCATGCACCAAAGCATGTAAAACCCGTTGCGTGTCTTCACATAAACGTCACATTTGAAATATTCTCTGATCAAGTAAATATTGCTCAGGAATGTGGTGTACAGCAGTCGTTCAGGGATTTTTGTGACAAAAAAAAAAAGTTGTAACAGTCTTGAGCAGACAAGCAGTTTTTTTTGTTATTTTTTTTTTTTTTTAAGTACTTCTCGTGGTGTGGGGGGGGGGGGAACATTTAGCTGCCACGAATATGGTGAAACTCGTGTCATGTGAAAGGAAATAAACAAGTGGACTACAACTAACATGGCCGTCCCTCCCTGCGCAGAAGCCCTGAGGACAAATCATAAAAATAAAAATTCTTGATTCTCAAGGGAACACTTCCTGGTTCCTTGTGGTCTCCATAGCAACAAGGATGACCAAACAAACAAAACAAACTATCACAGTTCTTGAAATCGTCCAGTTTTAAAGGAAGGAGAAAAAAGAAGCAGGGAAAAAAAAAAAAAGGTCCAGTGAGTACAGCAGGGCTAAACTAAGCTAAGCTAGTTACAATCGTAAACAAAGTCATAGTTGCTAGGCTCTTTGGGAATGGGGGGCGGCGCTTCGGGGATCTGGATGTTCTCCAGGTCCAGTAGGCGGAGC
>NW_028233734.1:15000-25000 GCF_054856555.1 Leptonotus elevatus
TCGGGTTCGGGTTAGGGTTAGGGGTTAGGGGTTTAGCATGTACATTTGTCACCTCTGCTGGTCGCAGCCAAAAAAGTGCACGTTATTTTGCATGTCTGTCATTCATCATCCATGAACACGACTGCATTTGAATGTTGCTCGAATTTCTTTGGATGCGACTTGGTGTCAAAAGTTTGACAACCACCGTTCGGGAGGATCAGGAAGCAAAACCAGCTTTCAGTACATGTGACAGAAATCCATTGCTGCGATTGGACGGCTTGAGACCAAGAAAGAAGAAATCCTTCTCACCGTGTCACTGATTCTTTCATACAAGTCAAACGGACAAAAAGTTCCAGAATGCAAACAAATCTCCTCTCATGCACCAAAGCATGTAAAACCCGTTGCGTGTCTTCACATAAACGTCACATTTGAAATATTCTCTGATCAAGTAAATATTGCTCAGGAATGTGGTGTACAGCAGTCGTTCAGGGATTTTTGTGACAAAAAAAAAAAGTTGTAACAGTCTTGAGCAGACAAGCAGTTTTTTTTGTTATTTTTTTTTTTTTTTTAAGTACTTCTCGTGGTGTGGGGGGGGGGGGAACATTTAGCTGCCACGAATATGGTGAAACTCGTGTCATGTGAAAGGAAATAAACAAGTGGACTACAACTAACATGGCCGTCCCTCCCTGCGCAGAAGCCCTGAGGACAAATCATAAAAATAAAAATTCTTGATTCTCAAGGGAACACTTCCTGGTTCCTTGTGGTCTCCATAGCAACAAGGATGACCAAACAAACAAAACAAACTATCACAGTTCTTGAAATCGTCCAGTTTTAAAGGAAGGAGAAAAAAGAAGCAGGGAAAAAAAAAAAAAGGTCCAGTGAGTACAGCAGGGCTAAACTAAGCTAAGCTAGTTACAATCGTAAACAAAGTCATAGTTGCTAGGCTCTTTGGGAATGGGGGGCGGCGCTTCGGGGATCTGGATGTTCTCCAGGTCCAGTAGGCGGAGCTTCATCTCCATGGAGAGCAGCGTGTCCATGTCGGATTTGGTGTAGTCGCTGGTCATCTCCTTGCCGAGGAGCGCGTTCAGACCGTCCGTCCACACACTGGTGACGGGTTCAAGGACAAAGAGTCAACAACTGACGACCAACATGATGTCAACTGAGAAACAAAAGAGGACAATATTGCAAAATACATGCCAATACAACGAGCAGCTCAATTGAAATGACTTTGCAGCCCACTAGATGGCGCCGTGGCACAATGGTTAAGAATCACTGCAGTTGAGGATGACAGCTGCCATTAGCCATTGTACACAATTAGCATCCTCTATTTTCCATTCTCCGTAAGCTGCTGCCAGGAGCTGCTATTGAGCTTTTTCTGCTTCTTTTTTAGCTTCCAACTGCTCCCAATTGCAGATAACGGGTGGCTAACGCTCGCTTTCAGCAGCTACGACCAGCTGCACTTTTAACTTCCTGTCACGTAGCCACTGTTAGCTTCTTATTAAAATTGTTATTATTCGTTTAACTTCAAATGTACAGAACATATTGTTGAACATTATATAGAAAAGGTAACAGACAAGCTTAGAAATCTCCTAAAACAACGCAATTTTATTTTATTTTTATTTTATTTTTAATTTATTTTTATTTTATTTTAATTTTATTTTAATTTTATTTTTATTTTTATTTTTATTTTTATTTTTATTTTATTTTTTTTTTATTTTTATTTTTATTTTATTTTAATTTTATTTTTATTTTATTTTTATTTTATTTTTATTTTATTTTATTTTATTTTTATTTTATTTTATTTTTATTTTTATTTTTATTTTTATTTTAAATTTAATTTAATTTTATTTTATTTTTAATTTAATTTTATTTAATTTTATTTTAAATTTAATTTTATTTTAAATTTAATTTTAATTTAATTTTATTTTATTTTAAATTTAATTTAATTTAATTTTATTTTATTTTATTTTAAATATAATTTTATTTTATTTTAAATTTACTTTTATTTTATTTTAAATTAAATTTAATTTTATTTTAAATTTAATTTTATTTTAAATTTAATTTTATTTTAAATTTAATTTAATTTAATTTAATTTTATTTTAAATGTAATTTAATTTTATTTTAAATTTAATTTTATTTTATTTTAAATTTAATTTAATTTTATTTTAAATTTAATTTTATTTTATTTTAATTTTATTTTAAATTTAATTTTATTTTAAATTTAATTTTATTTTATTTTATTTAAAATTTAATTTTATTTTAAATTTAATTTTATTTTATTTCAAAAAAAAATTAAATTAAATTAAATTTAAAATAAAATAAAATTAAATTAAATTTTAAATAAAATTAAATTTTAAATAAAATTAAATTAAATTAAATTTTAAATAAAATAAAATAAAATTAAATTTAAAATAAAAATTAAATTTAAAATAAAATAAAATTAAATTTAAAATAAAATTAAATTTAATTTAAAATAAAATAAAATAAAATTTAAAATAAAATAAAATTATATTTAAAATAAAATAAAATAAAATTAAATTAAATTAAATTTAAAATAAAATAAAATTAAATTAAATTTAAAATAAAATAAAATAAAATTTAAAATAAAATAAAATTATATTTAAAATAAAATAAAATTACATTTAAAATAAAATTAAATTAAATTAAATTAAATTTAAAATAAAATTAAATTTAAAATAAAATTAAAATAAAATTAAATTAAATTTAAAATAAAATAAAATTAAATTTAAAATAAAATTAAATTAAATTAAATTAAATTTAAAATAAAATTAAATTAAATTAAATTTAAAATAAAATTAAATTAAATTAAATTAAATTAAATTTAAAATAAAATAAAATTAAATTTAAAATAAAATTAAATTACATTTAAAATAAAATTAAATTAAATTAAATTAAATTTAAAATAAAATTAAATTTAAAATAAAATTAAATTAAATTAAATTAAATTTAAAATAAAATAAAATTAAATTAAATTTTAAATAATAGTGAGCACCCACTTGTGGAGATGTTAGCCAACGCTAATCTGTGTATCAACCAAATCTCACTTTCGGATTTGATATTATAGTCTTAGTCTGTGTAGTCCAGTAGTTGCTTGAAATTGGCAAATTTTCACAAGTCATGTCTGGAGAAACTTGGTGTGAAGAATTTACATATAGGCCATAATACTGCTGGGTCAACAGAGAGTCCGGCTTTTATTACCATGACGACCAGGGAACTAGAGAGAGTTGTTAAAAAAAAAAAAAAAAAAATGCTCATAGAGAAAATATGTTTAACTTGTGAAACTTATGAACCAAACCAGGTTTACACTTTTGGAATTGTACATTGCAAGTGTGTAAATGCCAAGAGTCTCACAACCTTGGCATGTGCAAGCAGGCATCCCAACATCAACAAAAACAAACTCAAGGTCTCCTCCTACATACAAGCATTGCCTCTGTGCTGACTGGGAGAATGTGACGTACCCATGCCAGTCAAGGTCCACCACGAACACGAGGAGTCCTTTTTTTAAACTGCACTGGCAGTACAGAATGTACAAAATACAAAAAAAAATATAAAAAAATGGGTTGCTGTAACTAGAGTTGTAGAGGCAGTGATTAGTGGTAACAAGTGTGTAGCGCTGTACTGCACCCTGCTGGTCAAAAGATGTTAGTACAGATATACGCATGCCAAAAATACATACATTATTCATCATTAATATAGTAATGTTCTTTTGTGCCACCATAAAAGGTAATAGGTGATATAGCAAAGAACAACAAAGATGTTTTAAAATTAAACAATAAATGTTAAGTTATTTTCATGTGCACTCTTTTTCACGCGCCTCGACAGTCAAAAAGTTTGTTCATTGGTGTGTCTCGTGTCTACTTTGGGACTTACTTTTGTCCCGTCTTTACTCCCGTGCGGCCGCCATCTTGCCGCACGTGCTGATGAATCCATTCGTGACCCGCGCACACCTGTCTCCTAATGAGCTGCGGGCTACCAATCAAAACAAATGTACCCGCATCCAATCCATCTTCACTTCTGTCAGTGGAGCTGAATTCAAGACAGCCATCTTTATTACACAAACAACAAAAACCCGCACAGTTCAATTCCCAAGTAGAAAACCATCAGGTGTGTCATTTACGACAGCAAAAATAAAACAACCAAAAACAAGTCACTAAATGCTGGCCAGCATTAAAAACGAACCAAAACAAAGAGCAAGGACGGCGCCGCAACCGCTGTGGAGTCCCTCGAGTCCTGCAAGAAGCCAAACGTCACCATGAGGAAGGACAACAAACGCCAACAACATTTACAGATTTACTCGTGCGCGCGCTCACCAACCTAACAGAAGGCCACGAGTGCGGCCGCCATCTTGCCGTAAATGGCGAACAATCCAATCAACGCGCACCTCTGGCTTTATAAACTGCAGACCTGCGGTCATCGGCCATCTTCCACTTTTGCACACGAGCGCCGCCTACTGGCCTGTCATCCGGACTGCAAAAGGGTTGCTTTTCTCTTTTCCTGCCACAAAAATAAAAGTCAATCACAACCAAAGTTATTTTCTATTAAAAAATTTTATTAATTAAATTGTTAGGATCGTTACCAACAGTGTTCGGGTTCGGGTTAGGGTTAGGGGTTAGGGGTTTAGCATGTACATTTGTCACCTCTGCTGGTCGCAGCCAAAAAAGTGCACGTTATTTTGCATGTCTGTCATTCATCATCCATGAACACGACTGCATTTGAATGTTGCTCGAATTTCTTTGGATGCGACTTGGTGTCAAAAGTTTGACAACCACCGTTCGGGAGGATCAGGAAGCAAAACCAGCTTTCAGTACATGTGACAGAAATCCATTGCTGCGATTGGACGGCTTGAGACCAAGAAAGAAGAAATCCTTCTCACCGTGTCACTGATTCTTTCATACAAGTCAAACGGACAAAAAGTTCCAGAATGCAAACAAATCTCCTCTCATGCACCAAAGCATGTAAAACCCGTTGCGTGTCTTCACATAAACGTCACATTTGAAATATTCTCTGATCAAGTAAATATTGCTCAGGAATGTGGTGTACAGCAGTCGTTCAGGGATTTTTGTGACAAAAAAAAAAAGTTGTAACAGTCTTGAGCAGACAAGCAGTTTTTTTTTTTTTTTTTTTTTTTTTTAAGTACTTCTCGTGGTGTGGGGGGGGGGGGAACATTTAGCTGCCACGAATATGGTGAAACTCGTGTCATGTGAAAGGAAATAAACAAGTGGACTACAACTAACATGGCCGTCCCTCCCTGCGCAGAAGCCCTGAGGACAAATCATAAAAATAAAAATTCTTGATTCTCAAGGGAACACTTCCTGGTTCCTTGTGGTCTCCATAGCAACAAGGATGACCAAACAAACAAAACAAACTATCACAGTTCTTGAAATCGTCCAGTTTTAAAGGAAGGAGAAAAAAGAAGCAGGGAAAAAAAAAAAAAGGTCCAGTGAGTACAGCAGGGCTAAACTAAGCTAAGCTAGTTACAATCGTAAACAAAGTCATAGTTGCTAGGCTCTTTGGGAATGGGGGGCGGCGCTTCGGGGATCTGGATGTTCTCCAGGTCCAGTAGGCGGAGCTTCATCTCCATGGAGAGCAGCGTGTCCATGTCGGATTTGGTGTAGTCGCTGGTCATCTCCTTGCCGAGGAGCGCGTTCAGACCGTCCGTCCACACACTGGTGACGGGTTCAAGGACAAAGAGTCAACAACTGACGACCAACATGATGTCAACTGAGAAACAAAAGAGGACAATATTGCAAAATACATGCCAATACAACGAGCAGCTCAATTGAAATGACTTTGCAGCCCACTAGATGGCGCCGTGGCACAATGGTTAAGAATCACTGCAGTTGAGGATGACAGCTGCCATTAGCCATTGTACACAATTAGCATCCTCTATTTTCCATTCTCCGTAAGCTGCTGCCAGGAGCTGCTATTGAGCTTTTTCTGCTTCTTTTTTAGCTTCCAACTGCTCCCAATTGCAGATAACGGGTGGCTAACGCTCGCTTTCAGCAGCTACGACCAGCTGCACTTTTAACTTCCTGTCACGTAGCCACTGTTAGCTTCTTATTAAAATTGTTATTATTCGTTTAACTTCAAATGTACAGAACATATTGTTGAACATTATATAGAAAAGGTAACAGACAAGCTTAGAAATCTCCTAAAACAACGCAATTTTATTTTATTTTTATTTTATTTTTAATTTATTTTTATTTTATTTTAATTTTATTTTTATTTTTATTTTTATTTTTATTTTTATTTTATTTTTATTTTTATTTTATTTTTATTTTATTTTTATTTTATTTTTATTTTATTTTTATTTTATTTTTATTTTATTTTTATTTTATTTTATTTTATTTTTATTTTATTTTATTTTTATTTTTATTTTTATTTTTATTTTAAATTTAATTTAATTTTATTTTATTTTTAATTTAATTTTATTTAATTTTATTTTAAATTTAATTTTATTTTAAATTTAATTTTAATTTTATTTTATTTTATTTTAAATTTAATTTAATTTAATTTAATTTTATTTTATTTTAAATATAATTTTATTTTATTTTAAATTTAATTTTATTTTATTTTAAATTAAATTTAATTTTATTTTAAATTTAATTTTATTTTAAATTTAATTTTATTTTAAATTTAATTTAATTTAATTTAATTTTATTTTAAATGTAATTTAATTTTATTTTAAATTTAATTTTATTTTATTTTAAATTTAATTTAATTTTATTTTAAATTTAATTTTATTTTATTTTATTTTAAATTTAATTTTTATTTTATTTTAAATTTAATTTTTATTTTAAATTTAATTTTATTTTATTTTATTTTATTTTAAATTTAATTTAATTTAATTTAATTTTATTTTAAATTTAATTTTATTTTAAATTTAATTTAATTTAATTTAATTTTATTTTAAATGTAATTTAATTTTATTTTAAATTTAATTTTATTTTATTTTAAATTTAATTTAATTTAATTTAATTTAATTTTATTTTAAATTTAATTTAATTTTATTTTATTTTAAATTTAATTTTTATTTTAAATTTAATTTAATTTTATTTTAAATTTAATTTTATTTTATTTTAAATTTAATTTAATTTAATTTTATTTTAAATTTAATTTAATTTAATTTAATTTTATTTTAAATTTAATTTAATTTAATTTAATTTTATTTTAAATGTAATTTAATTTTATTTTAAATTAAATTTAATTTTATTTTAAATTTAATTTAATTTTATTTTAAATTTAATTTTATTTTATTTTAATTTTATTTTAAATTTAATTTTATTTTAAATTTAATTTTATTTTATTTTATTTAAAATTTAATTTTATTTTAAATTTAATTTTATTTTATTTCAAAAAAAAATTAAATTAAATTAAATTTAAAATAAAATAAAATTAAATTAAATTTACAATAAAATTAAATTTTAAATAAAATTAAATTAAATTAAATTTTAAATAAAATAAAATAAAATTAAATTTAAAATAAAAATTAAATTTAAAATAAAATAAAATTAAATTTAAAATAAAATTAAATTTAATTTAAAATAAAATAAAATTAAATTTAAAATAAAATAAAATTATATTTAAAATAAAATAAAATAAAATTAAATTAAATTAAATTTAAAATAAAATAAAATTAAATTAAATTTAAAATAAAATAAAATAAAATTTAAAATAAAATAAAATTATATTTAAAATAAAATAAAATTACATTTAAAATAAAATTAAATTAAATTAAATTAAATTTAAAATAAAATTAAATTTAAAATAAAATTAAAATAAAATTAAATTAAATTTAAAATAAAATAAAATTAAATTTAAAATAAAATTAAATTACATTTAAAATAAAATTAAATTAAATTAAATTAAATTTAAAATAAAATTAAATTAAATTAAATTTAAAATAAAATTAAATTAAATTAAATTAAATTAAATTTAAAATAAAATAAAATTAAATTTAAAATAAAATTAAATTACATTTAAAATTAAATAAAATTAAATTAAATTAAATTTAAAATAAAATTAAATTTAAAATAAAATTAAATTAAATTAAATTAAATTAAATTTAAAATAAAATAAAATTAAATTAAATTTTAAATAATAGTGAGCACCCACTTGTGGAGATGTTAGCCAACGCTAATCTGTGTATCAACCAAATCTCACTTTCGGATTTGATATTATAGTCTTAGTCTGTGTAGTCCAGTAGTTGCTTGAAATTGGCAAATTTTCACAAGTCATGTCTGGAGAAACTTGGTGTGAAGAATTTACATATAGGCCATAATACTGCTGGGTCAACAGAGAGTCCGGCTTTTATTACCATGACGACCAGGGAACTAGAGAGAGTTGTTAAAAAAAAAAAAAAAAAAATGCTCATAGAGAAAATATGTTTAACTTGTGAAACTTATGAACCAAACCAGGTTTACACTTTTGGAATTGTACATTGCAAGTGTGTAAATGCCAAGAGTCTCACAACCTTGGCATGTGCAAGCAGGCATCCCAACATCAACAAAAACAAACTCAAGGTCTCCTCCTACATACAAGCATTGCCTCTGTGCTGACTGGGAGAATGTGACGTACCCATGCCAGTCAAGGTCCACCACGAACACGAGGAGTCCTTTTTTTAAACTGCACTGGCAGTACAGAATGTACAAAATACAAAAAAAAATATAAAAAAATGGGTTGCTGTAACTAGAGTTGTAGAGGCAGTGATTAGTGGTAACAAGTGTGTAGCGCTGTACTGCACCCTGCTGGTCAAAAGATGTTAGTACAGATATACGCATGCCAAAAATACATACATTATTCATCATTAATATAGTAATGTTCTTTTGTGCCACCATAAAAGGTAATAGGTGATATAGCAAAGAACAACAAAGATGTTTTAAAATTAAACAATAAATGTTAAGTTATTTTCATGTGCACTCTTTTTCACGCGCCTCGACAGTCAAAAAGTTTGTTCATTGGTGTGTCTCGTGTCTACTTTGGGACTTACTTTTGTCCCGTCTTTACTCCCGTGCGGCCGCCATCTTGCCGCACGTGCTGATGAATCCATTCGTGACCCGCGCACACCTGTCTCCTAATGAGCTGCGGGCTACCAATCAAAACAAATGTACCCGCATCCAATCCATCTTCACTTCTGTCAGTGGAGCTGAATTCAAGACAGCCATCTTTATTACACAAACAACAAAAACCCGCACAGTTCAATTCCCAAGTAGAAAACCATCAGGTGTGTCATTTACGACAGCAAAAATAAAACAACCAAAAACAAGTCACTAAATGCTGGCCAGCATTAAAAACGAACCAAAACAAAGAGCAAGGACGGCGCCGCAACCGCTGTGGAGTCCCTCGAGTCCTGCAAGAAGCCAAACGTCACCATGAGGAAGGACAACAAACGCCAACAACATTTACAGATTTACTCGTGCGCGCGCTCACCAACCTAACAGAAGGCCACGAGTGCGGCCGCCATCTTGCCGTAAATGGCGAACAATCCAATCAACGCGCACCTCTGGCTTTATAAACTGCAGACCTGCGGTCATCGGCCATCTTCCACTTTTGCACACGAGCGCCGCCTACTGGCCTGTCATCCGGACTGCAAAAGGGTTGCTTTTCTCTTTTCCTGCCACAAAAATAAAAGTCAATCACAACCAAAGTTATTTTCTATTAAAAAATTTTATTAATTAAATTGTTAGGATCGTTACCAACAGTGTTCGGGTTCGGGTTAGGGTTAGGGGTTAGGGGTTTAGCATGTACATTTGTCACCTCTGCTGGTCGCAGCCAAAAAAGTGCACGTTATTTTGCATGTCTGTCATTCATCATCCATGAACACGACTGCATTTGAATGTTGCTCGAATTTCTTTGGATGCGACTTGGTGTCAAAAGTTTGACAACCACCGTTCGGGAGGATCAGGAAGCAAAACCAGCTTTCAGTACATGTGACAGAAATCCATTGCTGCGATTGGACGGCTTGAGACCAAGAAAGAAGAAATCCTTCTCACCGTGTCA
>NW_028233734.1:35000-37500 GCF_054856555.1 Leptonotus elevatus
AAAAGTTTGTTCATTGGTGTGTCTCGTGTCTACTTTGGGACTTACTTTTGTCCCGTCTTTACTCCCGTGCGGCCGCCATCTTGCCGCACGTGCTGATGAATCCATTCGTGACCCGCGCACACCTGTCTCCTAATGAGCTGCGGGCTACCAATCAAAACAAATGTACCCGCATCCAATCCATCTTCACTTCTGTCAGTGGAGCTGAATTCAAGACAGCCATCTTTATTACACAAACAACAAAAACCCGCACAGTTCAATTCCCAAGTAGAAAACCATCAGGTGTGTCATTTACGACAGCAAAAATAAAACAACCAAAAACAAGTCACTAAATGCTGGCCAGCATTAAAAACGAACCAAAACAAAGAGCAAGGACGGCGCCGCAACCGCTGTGGAGTCCCTCGAGTCCTGCAAGAAGCCAAACGTCACCATGAGGAAGGACAACAAACGCCAACAACATTTACAGATTTACTCGTGCGCGCGCTCACCAACCTAACAGAAGGCCACGAGTGCGGCCGCCATCTTGCCGTAAATGGCGAACAATCCAATCAACGCGCACCTCTGGCTTTATAAACTGCAGACCTGCGGTCATCGGCCATCTTCCACTTTTGCACACGAGCGCCGCCTACTGGCCTGTCATCCGGACTGCAAAAGGGTTGCTTTTCTCTTTTCCTGCCACAAAAATAAAAGTCAATCACAACCAAAGTTATTTTCTATTAAAAAATTTTATTAATTAAATTGTTAGGATCGTTACCAACAGTGTTCGGGTTCGGGTTAGGGTTAGGGGTTAGGGGTTTAGCATGTACATTTGTCACCTCTGCTGGTCGCAGCCAAAAAAGTGCACGTTATTTTGCATGTCTGTCATTCATCATCCATGAACACGACTGCATTTGAATGTTGCTCGAATTTCTTTGGATGCGACTTGGTGTCAAAAGTTTGACAACCACCGTTCGGGAGGATCAGGAAGCAAAACCAGCTTTCAGTACATGTGACAGAAATCCATTGCTGCGATTGGACGGCTTGAGACCAAGAAAGAAGAAATCCTTCTCACCGTGTCACTGATTCTTTCATACAAGTCAAACGGACAAAAAGTTCCAGAATGCAAACAAATCTCCTCTCATGCACCAAAGCATGTAAAACCCGTTGCGTGTCTTCACATAAACGTCACATTTGAAATATTCTCTGATCAAGTAAATATTGCTCAGGAATGTGGTGTACAGCAGTCGTTCAGGGATTTTTGTGACAAAAAAAAAAAGTTGTAACAGTCTTGAGCAGACAAGCAGTTTTTTTTGTTATTTTTTTTTTTTTTTAAGTACTTCTCGTGGTGTGGGGGGGGGGGGGACATTTAGCTGCCACGAATATGGTGAAACTCGTGTCATGTGAAAGGAAATAAACAAGTGGACTACAACTAACATGGCCGTCCCTCCCTGCGCAGAAGCCCTGAGGACAAATCATAAAAATAAAAATTCTTGATTCTCAAGGGAACACTTCCTGGTTCCTTGTGGTCTCCATAGCAACAAGGATGACCAAACAAACAAAACAAACTATCACAGTTCTTGAAATCGTCCAGTTTTAAAGGAAGGAGAAAAAAGAAGCAGGGAAAAAAAAAAAAAGGTCCAGTGAGTACAGCAGGGCTAAACTAAGCTAAGCTAGTTACAATCGTAAACAAAGTCATAGTTGCTAGGCTCTTTGGGAATGGGGGGCGGCGCTTCGGGGATCTGGATGTTCTCCAGGTCCAGTAGGCGGAGCTTCATCTCCATGGAGAGCAGCGTGTCCATGTCGGATTTGGTGTAGTCGCTGGTCATCTCCTTGCCGAGGAGCGCGTTCAGACCGTCCGTCCACACACTGGTGACGGGTTCAAGGACAAAGAGTCAACAACTGACGACCAACATGATGTCAACTGAGAAACAAAAGAGGACAATATTGCAAAATACATGCCAATACAACGAGCAGCTCAATTGAAATGACTTTGCAGCCCACTAGATGGCGCCGTGGCACAATGGTTAAGAATCACTGCAGTTGAGGATGACAGCTGCCATTAGCCATTGTACACAATTAGCATCCTCTATTTTCCATTCTCCGTAAGCTGCTGCCAGGAGCTGCTATTGAGCTTTTTCTGCTTCTTTTTTAGCTTCCAACTGCTCCCAATTGCAGATAACGGGTGGCTAACGCTCGCTTTCAGCAGCTACGACCAGCTGCACTTTTAACTTCCTGTCACGTAGCCACTGTTAGCTTCTTATTAAAATTGTTATTATTCGTTTAACTTCAAATGTACAGAACATATTGTTGAACATTATATAGAAAAGGTAACAGACAAGCTTAGAAATCTCCTAAAACAACGCAATTTTATTTTATTTTTATTTTATTTTTAATTTATTTTTATTTTATTTTAATTTTATTTTTATTTTTATTTTTATTTTTATTTTTATTTTATTTTTTTTTTATTTTTATTTTTATTTTATTTTTATTTTATTTTTATTTTATTTTTATTTTATTTTTATTT
>NW_028233734.1:40000-47500 GCF_054856555.1 Leptonotus elevatus
AATTTAAAATAAAATTAAATTTAAAATAAAATTAAATTAAATTAAATTAAATTTAAAATAAAATAAAATTAAATTAAATTTTAAATAATAGTGAGCACCCACTTGTGGAGATGTTAGCCAACGCTAATCTGTGTATCAACCAAATTTCACTTTCGGATTTGATATTATAGTCTTAGTCTGTGTAGTCCAGTAGTTGCTTGAAATTGGCAAATTTTCACAAGTCATGTCTGGAGAAACTTGGTGTGAAGAATTTACATATAGGCCATAATACTGCTGGGTCAACAGAGAGTCCGGCTTTTATTACCATGACGACCAGGGAACTAGAGAGAGTTGTTAAAAAAAAAAAAAAAAAATGCTCATAGAGAAAATATGTTTAACTTGTGAAACTTATGAACCAAACCAGGTTTACACTTTTGGAATTGTACATTGCAAGTGTGTAAATGCCAAGAGTCTCACAACCTTGGCATGTGCAAGCAGGCATCCCAACATCAACAAAAACAAACTCAAGGTCTCCTCCTACATACAAGCATTGCCTCTGTGCTGACTGGGAGAATGTGACGTACCCATGCCAGTCAAGGTCCACCACGAACACGAGGAGTCCTTTTTTTAAACTGCACTGGCAGTACAGAATGTACAAAATA
This sequence comes from Leptonotus elevatus, assembly GCF_054856555.1. NCBI lineage: Eukaryota > Metazoa > Chordata > Actinopteri > Syngnathiformes > Syngnathidae > Leptonotus > Leptonotus elevatus. The sequence continues at coordinate 40,642 of NW_028233734.1, forward strand.
CAAAAAAAAATATAAAAAAATGGGTTGCTGTAACTAGAGTTGTAGAGGCAGTGATTAGTGGTAACAAGTGTGTAGCGCTGTACTGCACCCTGCTGGTCAAAAGATGTTAGTACAGATATACGCATGCCAAAAATACATACATTATTCATCATTAATATAGTAATGTTCTTTTGTGCCACCATAAAAGGTAATAGGTGATATAGCAAAGAACAACAAAGATGTTTTAAAATTAAACAATAAATGTTAAGTTATTTTCATGTGCACTCTTTTTCACGCGCCTCGACAGTCAAAAAGTTTGTTCATTGGTGTGTCTCGTGTCTACTTTGGGACTTACTTTTGTCCCGTCTTTACTCCCGTGCGGCCGCCATCTTGCCGCACGTGCTGATGAATCCATTCGTGACCCGCGCACACCTGTCTCCTAATGAGCTGCGGGCTACCAATCAAAACAAATGTACCCGCATCCAATCCATCTTCACTTCTGTCAGTGGAGCTGAATTCAAGACAGCCATCTTTATTACACAAACAACAAAAACCCGCACAGTTCAATTCCCAAGTAGAAAACCATCAGGTGTGTCATTTACGACAGCAAAAATAAAACAACCAAAAACAAGTCACTAAATGCTGGCCAGCATTAAAAACGAACCAAAACAAAGAGCAAGGACGGCGCCGCAACCGCTGTGGAGTCCCTCGAGTCCTGCAAGAAGCCAAACGTCACCATGAGGAAGGACAACAAACGGCAACAACATTTACAGATTTACTCGTGCGCGCGCTCACCAACCTAACAGAAGGCCACGAGTGCGGCCGCCATCTTGCCGTAAATGGCGAACAATCCAATCAACGCGCACCTCTGGCTTTATAAACTGCAGACCTGCGGTCATCGGCCATCTTCCACTTTTGCACACGAGCGCCGCCTACTGGCCTGTCATCCGGACTGCAAAAGGGTTGCTTTTCTCTTTTCCTGCCACAAAAATAAAAGTCAATCACAACCAAAGTTATTTTCTATTAAAAAATTTTATTAATTAAATTGTTAGGATCGTTACCAACAGTGTTCGGGTTCGGGTTAGGGTTAGGGGTTAGGGGTTTAGCATGTACATTTGTCACCTCTGCTGGTCGCAGCCAAAAAAGTGCACGTTATTTTGCATGTCTGTCATTCATCATCCATGAACACGACTGCATTTGAATGTTGCTCGAATTTCTTTGGATGCGACTTGGTGTCAAAAGTTTGACAACCACCGTTCGGGAGGATCAGGAAGCAAAACCAGCTTTCAGTACATGTGACAGAAATCCATTGCTGCGATTGGACGGCTTGAGACCAAGAAAGAAGAAATCCTTCTCACCGTGTCACTGATTCTTTCATACAAGTCAAACGGACAAAAAGTTCCAGAATGCAAACAAATCTCCTCTCATGCACCAAAGCATGTAAAACCCGTTGCGTGTCTTCACATAAACGTCACATTTGAAATATTCTCTGATCAAGTAAATATTGCTCAGGAATGTGGTGTACAGCAGTCGTTCAGGGATTTTTGTGACAAAAAAAAAAAGTTGTAACAGTCTTGAGCAGACAAGCAGTTTTTTTTGTTATTTTTTTTTTTTTTTAAGTACTTCTCGTGGTGTGGGGGGGGGGGGAACATTTAGCTGCCACGAATATGGTGAAACTCGTGTCATGTGAAAGGAAATAAACAAGTGGACTACAACTAACATGGCCGTCCCTCCCTGCGCAGAAGCCCTGAGGACAAATCATAAAAATAAAAATTCTTGATTCTCAAGGGAACACTTCCTGGTTCCTTGTGGTCTCCATAGCAACAAGGATGACCAAACAAACAAAACAAACTATCACAGTTCTTGAAATCGTCCAGTTTTAAAGGAAGGAGAAAAAAGAAGCAGGGAAAAAAAAAAAAAGGTCCAGTGAGTACAGCAGGGCTAAACTAAGCTAAGCTAGTTACAATCGTAAACAAAGTCATAGTTGCTAGGCTCTTTGGGAATGGGGGGCGGCGCTTCGGGGATCTGGATGTTCTCCAGGTCCAGTAGGCGGAGCTTCATCTCCATGGAGAGCAGCGTGTCCATGTCGGATTTGGTGTAGTCGCTGGTCATCTCCTTGCCGAGGAGCGCGTTCAGACCGTCCGTCCACACACTGGTGACGGGTTCAAGGACAAAGAGTCAACAACTGACGACCAACATGATGTCAACTGAGAAACAAAAGAGGACAATATTGCAAAATACATGCCAATACAACGAGCAGCTCAATTGAAATGACTTTGCAGCCCACTAGATGGCGCCGTGGCACAATGGTTAAGAATCACTGCAGTTGAGGATGACAGCTGCCATTAGCCATTGTACACAATTAGCATCCTCTATTTTCCATTCTCCGTAAGCTGCTGCCAGGAGCTGCTATTGAGCTTTTTCTGCTTCTTTTTTAGCTTCCAACTGCTCCCAATTGCAGATAACGGGTGGCTAACGCTCGCTTTCAGCAGCTACGACCAGCTGCACTTTTAACTTCCTGTCACGTAGCCACTGTTAGCTTCTTATTAAAATTGTTATTATTCGTTTAACTTCAAATGTACAGAACATATTGTTGAACATTATATAGAAAAGGTAACAGACAAGCTTAGAAATCTCCTAAAACAACGCAATTTTATTTTATTTTTATTTTATTTTTAATTTATTTTTATTTTATTTTAATTTTATTTTTATTTTTATTTTTATTTTTATTTTTATTTTTATTTTATTTTTATTTTATTTTTATTTTATTTTTATTTTATTTTTATTTTATTTTTATTTTATTTTATTTTATTTTATATTTTATTTTATTTTTATTTTAAATTTAATTTAATTTTATTTTATTTTTAATTTAATTTTATTTAATTTTATTTTAAATTTAATTTTATTTTAAATTTAATTTTAATTTTATTTTATTTTATTTTAAATTTAATTTAATTTAATTTTATTTTATTTTATTTTAAATATAATTTTATTTTATTTTAAATTTAATTTTATTTTATTTTAAATTAAATTTAATTTTATTTTAAATTTAATTTTATTTTAAATTTAATTTTATTTTAAATTTAATTTAATTTAATTTAATTTTATTTTAAATGTAATTTAATTTTATTTTAAATTTAATTTTATTTTATTTTAAATTTAATTTAATTTTATTTTAAATTTAATTTTATTTTATTTTATTTTAAATTTAATTTTTATTTTATTTTAAATTTAATTTTTATTTTAAATTTAATTTTATTTTATTTTATTTTATTTTAAATTTAATTTAATTTAATTTAATTTTATTTTAAATTTAATTTTATTTTAAATTTAATTTAATTTAATTTAATTTTATTTTAAATGTAATTTAATTTTATTTTAAATTTAATTTTATTTTATTTTAAATTTAATTTAATTTAATTTAATTTAATTTAATTTTATTTTAAATTTAATTTAATTTAATTTTATTTTAAATTTAATTTTTATTTTAAATTTAATTTAATTTTATTTTAAATTTAATTTTATTTTATTTTAAATTTAATTTTATTTAATTTTATTTTAAATTTAATTTAATTTAATTTAATTTTATTTTAAATTTAATTTAATTTAATTTAATTTTATTTTAAATGTAATTTAATTTTATTTTAAATTAAATTTAATTTTATTTTAAATTTAATTTAATTTTATTTTAAATTTAATTTTATTTTATTTTAATTTTATTTTAAATTTAATTTTATTTTAAATTTAATTTTATTTTATTTTATTTAAAATTTAATTTTATTTTAAATTTAATTTTATTTTATTTCAAAAAAAAATTAAATTAAATTAAATTTAAAATAAAATAAAATTAAATTAAATTTTAAATAAAATTAAATTTTAAATAAAATTAAATTAAATTAAATTTTAAATAAAATAAAATAAAATTAAATTTAAAATAAAAATTAAATTTAAAATAAAATAAAATTAAATTTAAAATAAAATTAAATTTAATTTAAAATAAAATAAAATTAAATTTAAAATAAAATAAAATTATATTTAAAATAAAATAAAATAAAATTAAATTAAATTTAATTTAAAATAAAATAAAATTAAATTAAATTTAAAATAAAATAAAATAAAATTTAAAATAAAATAAAATTATATTTAAAATAAAATAAAATTACATTTAAAATAAAATTAAATTAAATTAAATTAAATTTAAAATAAAATTAAATTTAAAATAAAATTAAAATAAAATTAAATTAAATTTAAAATAAAATAAAATTAAATTTAAAATAAAATTAAATTACATTTAAAATAAAATTAAATTAAATTAAATTAAATTTAAAATAAAATTAAATTAAATTAAATTTAAAATAAAATTAAATTAAATTAAATTAAATTAAATTTAAAATAAAATAAAATTAAATTTAAAATAAAATTAAATTACATTTAAAATAAAATTAAATTAAATTAAATTAAATTTAAAATAAAATTAAATTTAAAATAAAATTAAATTAAATTAAATTAAATTTAAAATAAAATAAAATTAAATTAAATTTTAAATAATAGTGAGCACCCACTTGTGGAGATGTTAGCCAACGCTAATCTGTGTATCAACCAAATCTCACTTTCGGATTTGATATTATAGTCTTAGTCTGTGTAGTCCAGTAGTTGCTTGAAATTGGCAAATTTTCACAAGTCATGTCTGGAGAAACTTGGTGTGAAGAATTTACATATAGGCCATAATACTGCTGGGTCAACAGAGAGTCCGGCTTTTATTACCATGACGACCAGGGAACTAGAGAGAGTTGTTAAAAAAAAAAAAAAAAAAATGCTCATAGAGAAAATATGTTTAACTTGTGAAACTTATGAACCAAACCAGGTTTACACTTTTGGAATTGTACATTGCAAGTGTGTAAATGCCAAGAGTCTCACAACCTTGGCATGTGCAAGCAGGCATCCCAACATCAACAAAAACAAACTCAAGGTCTCCTCCTACATACAAGCATTGCCTCTGTGCTGACTGGGAGAATGTGACGTACCCATGCCAGTCAAGGTCCACCACGAACACGAGGAGTCCTTTTTTTAAACTGCACTGGCAGTACAGAATGTACAAAATACAAAAAAAAATATAAAAAAATGGGTTGCTGTAACTAGAGTTGTAGAGGCAGTGATTAGTGGTAACAAGTGTGTAGCGCTGTACTGCACCCTGCTGGTCAAAAGATGTTAGTACAGATATACGCATGCCAAAAATACATACATTATTCATCATTAATATAGTAATGTTCTTTTGTGCCACCATAAAAGGTAATAGGTGATATAGCAAAGAACAACAAAGATGTTTTAAAATTAAACAATAAATGTTAAGTTATTTTCATGTGCACTCTTTTTCACGCGCCTCGACAGTCAAAAAGTTTGTTCATTGGTGTGTCTCGTGTCTACTTTGGGACTTACTTTTGTCCCGTCTTTACTCCCGTGCGGCCGCCATCTTGCCGCACGTGCTGATGAATCCATTCGTGACCCGCGCACACCTGTCTCCTAATGAGCTGCGGGCTACCAATCAAAACAAATGTACCCGCATCCAATCCATCTTCACTTCTGTCAGTGGAGCTGAATTCAAGACAGCCATCTTTATTACACAAACAACAAAAACCCGCACAGTTCAATTCCCAAGTAGAAAACCATCAGGTGTGTCATTTACGACAGCAAAAATAAAACAACCAAAAACAAGTCACTAAATGCTGGCCAGCATTAAAAACGAACCAAAACAAAGAGCAAGGACGGCGCCGCAACCGCTGTGGAGTCCCTCGAGTCCTGCAAGAAGCCAAACGTCACCATGAGGAAGGACAACAAACGCCAACAACATTTACAGATTTACTCGTGCGCGCGCTCACCAACCTAACAGAAGGCCACGAGTGCGGCCGCCATCTTGCCGTAAATGGCGAACAATCCAATCAACGCGCACCTCTGGCTTTATAAACTGCAGACCTGCGGTCATCGGCCATCTTCCACTTTTGCACACGAGCGCCGCCTACTGGCCTGTCATCCGGACTGCAAAAGGGTTGCTTTTCTCTTTTCCTGCCACAAAAATAAAAGTCAATCACAACCAAAGTTATTTTCTATTAAAAAATTTTATTAATTAAATTGTTAGGATCGTTACCAACAGTGTTCGGGTTCGGGTTAGGGTTAGGGGTTAGGGGTTTAGCATGTACATTTGTCACCTCTGCTGGTCGCAGCCAAAAAAGTGCACGTTATTTTGCATGTCTGTCATTCATCATCCATGAACACGACTGCATTTGAATGTTGCTCGAATTTCTTTGGATGCGACTTGGTGTCAAAAGTTTGACAACCACCGTTCGGGAGGATCAGGAAGCAAAACCAGCTTTCAGTACATGTGACAGAAATCCATTGCTGCGATTGGACGGCTTGAGACCAAGAAAGAAGAAATCCTTCTCACCGTGTCACTGATTCTTTCATACAAGTCAAACGGACAAAAAGTTCCAGAATGCAAACAAATCTCCTCTCATGCACCAAAGCATGTAAAACCCGTTGCGTGTCTTCACATAAACGTCACATTTGAAATATTCTCTGATCAAGTAAATATTGCTCAGGAATGTGGTGTACAGCAGTCGTTCAGGGATTTTTGTGACAAAAAAAAAAAGTTGTAACAGTCTTGAGCAGACAAGCAGTTTTTTTTGTTATTTTTTTTTTTTTTTAAGTACTTCTCGTGGTGTGGGGGGGGGGGAACATTTAGCTGCCACGAATATGGTGAAACTCGTGTCATGTGAAAGGAAATAAACAAGTGGACTACAACTAACATGGCCGTCCCTCCCTGCGCAGAAGCCCTGAGGACAAATCATAAAAATAAAAATTCTTGATTCTCAAGGGAACACTTCCT
>NW_028233734.1:52500-57500 GCF_054856555.1 Leptonotus elevatus
TGGAGTCCCTCGAGTCCTGCAAGAAGCCAAACGTCACCATGAGGAAGGACAACAAACGCCAACAACATTTACAGATTTACTCGTGCGCGCGCTCACCAACCTAACAGAAGGCCACGAGTGCGGCCGCCATCTTGCCGTAAATGGCGAACAATCCAATCAACGCGCACCTCTGGCTTTATAAACTGCAGACCTGCGGTCATCGGCCATCTTCCACTTTTGCACACGAGCGCCGCCTACTGGCCTGTCATCCGGACTGCAAAAGGGTTGCTTTTCTCTTTTCCTGCCACAAAAATAAAAGTCAATCACAACCAAAGTTATTTTCTATTAAAAAATTTTATTAATTAAATTGTTAGGATCGTTACCAACAGTGTTCGGGTTCGGGTTAGGGTTAGGGGTTAGGGGTTTAGCATGTACATTTGTCACCTCTGCTGGTCGCAGCCAAAAAAGTGCACGTTATTTTGCATGTCTGTCATTCATCATCCATGAACACGACTGCATTTGAATGTTGCTCGAATTTCTTTGGATGCGACTTGGTGTCAAAAGTTTGACAACCACCGTTCGGGAGGATCAGGAAGCAAAACCAGCTTTCAGTACATGTGACAGAAATCCATTGCTGCGATTGGACGGCTTGAGACCAAGAAAGAAGAAATCCTTCTCACCGTGTCACTGATTCTTTCATACAAGTCAAACGGACAAAAAGTTCCAGAATGCAAACAAATCTCCTCTCATGCACCAAAGCATGTAAAACCCGTTGCGTGTCTTCACATAAACGTCACATTTGAAATATTCTCTGATCAAGTAAATATTGCTCAGGAATGTGGTGTACAGCAGTCGTTCAGGGATTTTTGTGACAAAAAAAAAAAGTTGTAACAGTCTTGAGCAGACAAGCAGTTTTTTTTGTTATTTTTTTTTTTTTTTAAGTACTTCTCGTGGTGTGGGGGGGGGGGGGAACATTTAGCTGCCACGAATATGGTGAAACTCGTGTCATGTGAAAGGAAATAAACAAGTGGACTACAACTAACATGGCCGTCCCTCCCTGCGCAGAAGCCCTGAGGACAAATCATAAAAATAAAAATTCTTGATTCTCAAGGGAACACTTCCTGGTTCCTTGTGGTCTCCATAGCAACAAGGATGACCAAACAAACAAAACAAACTATCACAGTTCTTGAAATCGTCCAGTTTTAAAGGAAGGAGAAAAAAGAAGCAGGGAAAAAAAAAAAAAGGTCCAGTGAGTACAGCAGGGCTAAACTAAGCTAAGCTAGTTACAATCGTAAACAAAGTCATAGTTGCTAGGCTCTTTGGGAATGGGGGGCGGCGCTTCGGGGATCTGGATGTTCTCCAGGTCCAGTAGGCGGAGCTTCATCTCCATGGAGAGCAGCGTGTCCATGTCGGATTTGGTGTAGTCGCTGGTCATCTCCTTGCCGAGGAGCGCGTTCAGACCGTCCGTCCACACACTGGTGACGGGTTCAAGGACAAAGAGTCAACAACTGACGACCAACATGATGTCAACTGAGAAACAAAAGAGGACAATATTGCAAAATACATGCCAATACAACGAGCAGCTCAATTGAAATGACTTTGCAGCCCACTAGATGGCGCCGTGGCACAATGGTTAAGAATCACTGCAGTTGAGGATGACAGCTGCCATTAGCCATTGTACACAATTAGCATCCTCTATTTTCCATTCTCCGTAAGCTGCTGCCAGGAGCTGCTATTGAGCTTTTTCTGCTTCTTTTTTAGCTTCCAACTGCTCCCAATTGCAGATAACGGGTGGCTAACGCTCGCTTTCAGCAGCTACGACCAGCTGCACTTTTAACTTCCTGTCACGTAGCCACTGTTAGCTTCTTATTAAAATTGTTATTATTCGTTTAACTTCAAATGTACAGAACATATTGTTGAACATTATATAGAAAAGGTAACAGACAAGCTTAGAAATCTCCTAAAACAACGCAATTTTATTTTATTTTTATTTTATTTTTAATTTATTTTTATTTTATTTTAATTTTATTTTTATTTTTATTTTTATTTTTATTTTTATTTTATTTTTATTTTATTTTTATTTTATTTTTATTTTATTTTTATTTTATTTTATTTTATTTTATTTTTATTTTATTTTATTTTTATTTTTATTTTTATTTTTATTTTTATTTTTATTTTAAATTTAATTTAATTTTATTTTATTTTAAATTTAATTTTATTTAATTTTATTTTAAATTTAATTTTATTTTAAATTTAATTTTAATTTAATTTTATTTTATTTTAAATTTAATTTAATTTAATTTTATTTTATTTTATTTTAAATATAATTTTATTTTATTTTAAATTTAATTTTATTTTATTTTAAATTAAATTTAATTTTATTTTAAATTTAATTTTATTTTAAATTTAATTTTATTTTAAATTTAATTTAATTTAATTTAATTTTATTTTAAATGTAATTTAATTTTATTTTAAATTTAATTTTATTTTATTTTAAATTTAATTTAATTTTATTTTAAATTTAATTTTATTTTATTTTATTTTAAATTTAATTTTTATTTTATTTTAAATTTAATTTTTATTTTAAATTTAATTTTATTTTATTTTATTTTATTTTAAATTTAATTTAATTTAATTTAATTTTATTTTAAATTTAATTTTATTTTAAATTTAATTTAATTTAATTTAATTTTATTTTAAATGTAATTTAATTTTATTTTAAATTTAATTTTATTTTATTTTAAATTTAATTTAATTTAATTTAATTTAATTTTATTTTAAATTTAATTTAATTTTATTTTATTTTAAATTTAATTTAATTTTATTTTAAATTTAATTTTATTTTATTTTAAATTTAATTTAATTTTATTTTATTTTAAATTTAATTTAATTTAATTTAATTTAATTTTATTTTAAATTTAATTTAATTTAATTTAATTTTATTTTAAATGTAATTTAATTTTATTTTAAATTTAATTTTATTTTATTTTAAATTTAATTTAATTTTATTTTAAATTTAATTTTATTTTATTTTAATTTTATTTTAAATTTAATTTTATTTTAAATTTAATTTTATTTTATTTTATTTAAAATTTAATTTTATTTTAAATTTAATTTTATTTTATTTCAAAAAAAAATTAAATTAAATTAAATTTAAAATAAAATAAAATTAAATTAAATTTTAAATAAAATTAAATTTTAAATAAAATTAAATTAAATTAAATTTTAAATAAAATAAAATAAAATTAAATTTAAAATAAAAATTAAATTTAAAATAAAATAAAATTAAATTTAAAATAAAATTAAATTTAATTTAAAATAAAATAAAATTAAATTTAAAATAAAATAAAATTATATTTAAAATAAAATAAAATAAAATTAAATTAAATTAAATTTAAAATAAAATAAAATTAAATTAAATTTAAAATAAAATAAAATAAAATTTAAAATAAAATAAAATTATATTTAAAATAAAATAAAATTACATTTAAAATAAAATTAAATTAAATTAAATTAAATTTAAAATAAAATTAAATTTAAAATAAAATTAAAATAAAATTAAATTAAATTTAAAATAAAATAAAATTAAATTTAAAATAAAATTAAATTACATTTAAAATAAAATTAAATTAAATTAAATTAAATTTAAAATAAAATTAAATTAAATTAAATTAAATTAAATTTAAAATAAAATAAAATTAAATTTAAAATAAAATTAAATTACATTTAAAATAAAATAAAATTAAATTAAATTAAATTTAAAATAAAATTAAATTTAAAATAAAATTAAATTAAATTAAATTAAATTTAAAATAAAATAAAATTAAATTAAATTTTAAATAATAGTGAGCACCCACTTGTGGAGATGTTAGCCAACGCTAATCTGTGTATCAACCAAATCTCACTTTCGGATTTGATATTATAGTCTTAGTCTGTGTAGTCCAGTAGTTGCTTGAAATTGGCAAATTTTCACAAGTCATGTCTGGAGAAACTTGGTGTGAAGAATTTACATATAGGCCATAATACTGCTGGGTCAACAGAGAGTCCGGCTTTTATTACCATGACGACCAGGGAACTAGAGAGAGTTGTTAAAAAAAAAAAAAAAAAATGCTCATAGAGAAAATATGTTTAACTTGTGAAACTTATGAACCAAACCAGGTTTACACTTTTGGAATTGTACATTGCAAGTGTGTAAATGCCAAGAGTCTCACAACCTTGGCATGTGCAAGCAGGCATCCCAACATCAACAAAAACAAACTCAAGGTCTCCTCCTACATACAAGCATTGCCTCTGTGCTGACTGGGAGAATGTGACGTACCCATGCCAGTCAAGGTCCACCACGAACACGAGGAGTCCTTTTTTTAAACTGCACTGGCAGTACAGAATGTACAAAATACAAAAAAAAATATAAAAAAATGGGTTGCTGTAACTAGAGTTGTAGAGGCAGTGATTAGTGGTAACAAGTGTGTAGCGCTGTACTGCACCCTGCTGGTCAAAAGATGTTAGTACAGATATACGCATGCCAAAAATACATACATTATTCATCATTAATATAGTAATGTTCTTTTGTGCCACCATAAAAGGTAATAGGTGATATAGCAAAGAACAACAAAGATGTTTTAAAATTAAACAATAAATGTTAAGTTATTTTCATGTGCACTCTTTTTCACGCGCCTCGACAGTCAAAAAGTTTGTTCATTGGTGTGTCTCGTGTCTACTTTGGGACTTACTTTTGTCCCGTCTTTACTCCCGTGCGGCCGCCATCTTGCCGCACGTGCTGATGAATCCATTCGTGACCCGCGCACACCTGTCTCCTAATGAGCTGCGGGCTACCAATCAAAACAAATGTACCCGCATCCAATCCATCTTCACTTCTGTCAGTGGAGCTGAATTCAAGACAGCCATCTTTATTACACAAACAACAAAAACCCGCACAGTTCAATTCCCAAGTAGAAAACCATCAGGTGTGTCATTTACGACAGCAAAAATAAAACAACCAAAAACAAGTCACTAAATGCTGG
>NW_028233734.1:67500-70000 GCF_054856555.1 Leptonotus elevatus
ACTGGCAGTACAGAATGTACAAAATACAAAAAAAAATATAAAAAAATGGGTTGCTGTAACTAGAGTTGTAGAGGCAGTGATTAGTGGTAACAAGTGTGTAGCGCTGTACTGCACCCTGCTGGTCAAAAGATGTTAGTACAGATATACGCATGCCAAAAATACATACATTATTCATCATTAATATAGTAATGTTCTTTTGTGCCACCATAAAAGGTAATAGGTGATATAGCAAAGAACAACAAAGATGTTTTAAAATTAAACAATAAATGTTAAGTTATTTTCATGTGCACTCTTTTTCACGCGCCTCGACAGTCAAAAAGTTTGTTCATTGGTGTGTCTCGTGTCTACTTTGGGACTTACTTTTGTCCCGTCTTTACTCCCGTGCGGCCGCCATCTTGCCGCACGTGCTGATGAATCCATTCGTGACCCGCGCACACCTGTCTCCTAATGAGCTGCGGGCTACCAATCAAAACAAATGTACCCGCATCCAATCCATCTTCACTTCTGTCAGTGGAGCTGAATTCAAGACAGCCATCTTTATTACACAAACAACAAAAACCCGCACAGTTCAATTCCCAAGTAGAAAACCATCAGGTGTGTCATTTACGACAGCAAAAATAAAACAACCAAAAACAAGTCACTAAATGCTGGCCAGCATTAAAAACGAACCAAAACAAAGAGCAAGGACGGCGCCGCAACCGCTGTGGAGTCCCTCGAGTCCTGCAAGAAGCCAAACGTCACCATGAGGAAGGACAACAAACGCCAACAACATTTACAGATTTACTCGTGCGCGCGCTCACCAACCTAACAGAAGGCCACGAGTGCGGCCGCCATCTTGCCGTAAATGGCGAACAATCCAATCAACGCGCACCTCTGGCTTTATAAACTGCAGACCTGCGGTCATCGGCCATCTTCCACTTTTGCACACGAGCGCCGCCTACTGGCCTGTCATCCGGACTGCAAAAGGGTTGCTTTTCTCTTTTCCTGCCACAAAAATAAAAGTCAATCACAACCAAAGTTATTTTCTATTAAAAAATTTTATTAATTAAATTGTTAGGATCGTTACCAACAGTGTTCGGGTTCGGGTTAGGGTTAGGGGTTAGGGGTTTAGCATGTACATTTGTCACCTCTGCTGGTCGCAGCCAAAAAAGTGCACGTTATTTTGCATGTCTGTCATTCATCATCCATGAACACGACTGCATTTGAATGTTGCTCGAATTTCTTTGGATGCGACTTGGTGTCAAAAGTTTGACAACCACCGTTCGGGAGGATCAGGAAGCAAAACCAGCTTTCAGTACATGTGACAGAAATCCATTGCTGCGATTGGACGGCTTGAGACCAAGAAAGAAGAAATCCTTCTCACCGTGTCACTGATTCTTTCATACAAGTCAAACGGACAAAAAGTTCCAGAATGCAAACAAATCTCCTCTCATGCACCAAAGCATGTAAAACCCGTTGCGTGTCTTCACATAAACGTCACATTTGAAATATTCTCTGATCAAGTAAATATTGCTCAGGAATGTGGTGTACAGCAGTCGTTCAGGGATTTTTGTGACAAAAAAAAAAAGTTGTAACAGTCTTGAGCAGACAAGCAGTTTTTTTTGTTATTTTTTTTTTTTTTTAAGTACTTCTCGTGGTGTGGGGGGGGGGGGGACATTTAGCTGCCACGAATATGGTGAAACTCGTGTCATGTGAAAGGAAATAAACAAGTGGACTACAACTAACATGGCCGTCCCTCCCTGCGCAGAAGCCCTGAGGACAAATCATAAAAATAAAAATTCTTGATTCTCAAGGGAACACTTCCTGGTTCCTTGTGGTCTCCATAGCAACAAGGATGACCAAACAAACAAAACAAACTATCACAGTTCTTGAAATCGTCCAGTTTTAAAGGAAGGAGAAAAAAGAAGCAGGAAAAAAAAAAAAAAGGTCCAGTGAGTACAGCAGGGCTAAACTAAGCTAAGCTAGTTACAATCGTAAACAAAGTCATAGTTGCTAGGCTCTTTGGGAATGGGGGGCGGCGCTTCGGGGATCTGGATGTTCTCCAGGTCCAGTAGGCGGAGCTTCATCTCCATGGAGAGCAGCGTGTCCATGTCGGATTTGGTGTAGTCGCTGGTCATCTCCTTGCCGAGGAGCGCGTTCAGACCGTCCGTCCACACACTGGTGACGGGTTCAAGGACAAAGAGTCAACAACTGACGACCAACATGATGTCAACTGAGAAACAAAAGAGGACAATATTGCAAAATACATGCCAATACAACGAGCAGCTCAATTGAAATGACTTTGCAGCCCACTAGATGGCGCCGTGGCACAATGGTTAAGAATCACTGCAGTTGAGGATGACAGCTGCCATTAGCCATTGTACACAATTAGCATCCTCTATTTTCCATTCTCCGTAAGCTGCTGCCAGGAGCTGCTATTGAGCTTTTTCTGCTTCTTTTTTAGCTTCCAACTGCTCCCAATTGCAGATAACGGGTGGCTAACGCTCGCTTTCAGCAGCTA
>NW_028233734.1:72500-75000 GCF_054856555.1 Leptonotus elevatus
GTGAGCACCCACTTGTGGAGATGTTAGCCAACGCTAATCTGTGTATCAACCAAATCTCACTTTCGGATTTGATATTATAGTCTTAGTCTGTGTAGTCCAGTAGTTGCTTGAAATTGGCAAATTTTCACAAGTCATGTCTGGAGAAACTTGGTGTGAAGAATTTACATATAGGCCATAATACTGCTGGGTCAACAGAGAGTCCGGCTTTTATTACCATGACGACCAGGGAACTAGAGAGAGTTGTTAAAAAAAAAAAAAAAAAAATGCTCATAGAGAAAATATGTTTAACTTGTGAAACTTATGAACCAAACCAGGTTTACACTTTTGGAATTGTACATTGCAAGTGTGTAAATGCCAAGAGTCTCACAACCTTGGCATGTGCAAGCAGGCATCCCAACATCAACAAAAACAAACTCAAGGTCTCCTCCTACATACAAGCATTGCCTCTGTGCTGACTGGGAGAATGTGACGTACCCATGCCAGTCAAGGTCCACCACGAACACGAGGAGTCCTTTTTTTAAACTGCACTGGCAGTACAGAATGTACAAAATACAAAAAAAAATATAAAAAAATGGGTTGCTGTAACTAGAGTTGTAGAGGCAGTGATTAGTGGTAACAAGTGTGTAGCGCTGTACTGCACCCTGCTGGTCAAAAGATGTTAGTACAGATATACGCATGCCAAAAATACATACATTATTCATCATTAATATAGTAATGTTCTTTTGTGCCACCATAAAAGGTAATAGGTGATATAGCAAAGAACAACAAAGATGTTTTAAAATTAAACAATAAATGTTAAGTTATTTTCATGTGCACTCTTTTTCACGCGCCTCGACAGTCAAAAAGTTTGTTCATTGGTGTGTCTCGTGTCTACTTTGGGACTTACTTTTGTCCCGTCTTTACTCCCGTGCGGCCGCCATCTTGCCGCACGTGCTGATGAATCCATTCGTGACCCGCGCACACCTGTCTCCTAATGAGCTGCGGGCTACCAATCAAAACAAATGTACCCGCATCCAATCCATCTTCACTTCTGTCAGTGGAGCTGAATTCAAGACAGCCATCTTTATTACACAAACAACAAAAACCCGCACAGTTCAATTCCCAAGTAGAAAACCATCAGGTGTGTCATTTACGACAGCAAAAATAAAACAACCAAAAACAAGTCACTAAATGCTGGCCAGCATTAAAAACGAACCAAAACAAAGAGCAAGGACGGCGCCGCAACCGCTGTGGAGTCCCTCGAGTCCTGCAAGAAGCCAAACGTCACCATGAGGAAGGACAACAAACGCCAACAACATTTACAGATTTACTCGTGCGCGCGCTCACCAACCTAACAGAAGGCCACGAGTGCGGCCGCCATCTTGCCGTAAATGGCGAACAATCCAATCAACGCGCACCTCTGGCTTTATAAACTGCAGACCTGCGGTCATCGGCCATCTTCCACTTTTGCACACGAGCGCCGCCTACTGGCCTGTCATCCGGACTGCAAAAGGGTTGCTTTTCTCTTTTCCTGCCACAAAAATAAAAGTCAATCACAACCAAAGTTATTTTCTATTAAAAAATTTTATTAATTAAATTGTTAGGATCGTTACCAACAGTGTTCGGGTTCGGGTTAGGGTTAGGGGTTAGGGGTTTAGCATGTACATTTGTCACCTCTGCTGGTCGCAGCCAAAAAAGTGCACGTTATTTTGCATGTCTGTCATTCATCATCCATGAACACGACTGCATTTGAATGTTGCTCGAATTTCTTTGGATGCGACTTGGTGTCAAAAGTTTGACAACCACCGTTCGGGAGGATCAGGAAGCAAAACCAGCTTTCAGTACATGTGACAGAAATCCATTGCTGCGATTGGACGGCTTGAGACCAAGAAAGAAGAAATCCTTCTCACCGTGTCACTGATTCTTTCATACAAGTCAAACGGACAAAAAGTTCCAGAATGCAAACAAATCTCCTCTCATGCACCAAAGCATGTAAAACCCGTTGCGTGTCTTCACATAAACGTCACATTTGAAATATTCTCTGATCAAGTAAATATTGCTCAGGAATGTGGTGTACAGCAGTCGTTCAGGGATTTTTGTGACAAAAAAAAAAAGTTGTAACAGTCTTGAGCAGACAAGCAGTTTTTTTTGTTATTTTTTTTTTTTTTTAAGTACTTCTCGTGGTGTGGGGGGGGGGGGGACATTTAGCTGCCACGAATATGGTGAAACTCGTGTCATGTGAAAGGAAATAAACAAGTGGACTACAACTAACATGGCCGTCCCTCCCTGCGCAGAAGCCCTGAGGACAAATCATAAAAATAAAAATTCTTGATTCTCAAGGGAACACTTCCTGGTTCCTTGTGGTCTCCATAGCAACAAGGATGACCAAACAAACAAAACAAACTATCACAGTTCTTGAAATCGTCCAGTTTTAAAGGAAGGAGAAAAAAGAAGCAGGGAAAAAAAAAAAAAGGTCCAGTGAGTACAGCAGGGCTAAACTAAGCTAAGCTAGTTACAATCG
>NW_028233734.1:80000-85000 GCF_054856555.1 Leptonotus elevatus
TATTAATTAAATTGTTAGGATCGTTACCAACAGTGTTCGGGTTCGGGTTAGGGTTAGGGGTTAGGGGTTTAGCATGTACATTTGTCACCTCTGCTGGTCGCAGCCAAAAAAGTGCACGTTATTTTGCATGTCTGTCATTCATCATCCATGAACACGACTGCATTTGAATGTTGCTCGAATTTCTTTGGATGCGACTTGGTGTCAAAAGTTTGACAACCACCGTTCGGGAGGATCAGGAAGCAAAACCAGCTTTCAGTACATGTGACAGAAATCCATTGCTGCGATTGGACGGCTTGAGACCAAGAAAGAAGAAATCCTTCTCACCGTGTCACTGATTCTTTCATACAAGTCAAACGGACAAAAAGTTCCAGAATGCAAACAAATCTCCTCTCATGCACCAAAGCATGTAAAACCCGTTGCGTGTCTTCACATAAACGTCACATTTGAAATATTCTCTGATCAAGTAAATATTGCTCAGGAATGTGGTGTACAGCAGTCGTTCAGGGATTTTTGTGACAAAAAAAAAAAGTTGTAACAGTCTTGAGCAGACAAGCAGTTTTTTTTGTTATTTTTTTTTTTTTTTAAGTACTTCTCGTGGTGTGGGGGGGGGGGAACATTTAGCTGCCACGAATATGGTGAAACTCGTGTCATGTGAAAGGAAATAAACAAGTGGACTACAACTAACATGGCCGTCCCTCCCTGCGCAGAAGCCCTGAGGACAAATCATAAAAATAAAAATTCTTGATTCTCAAGGGAACACTTCCTGGTTCCTTGTGGTCTCCATAGCAACAAGGATGACCAAACAAACAAAACAAACTATCACAGTTCTTGAAATCGTCCAGTTTTAAAGGAAGGAGAAAAAAGAAGCAGGGAAAAAAAAAAAAAGGTCCAGTGAGTACAGCAGGGCTAAACTAAGCTAAGCTAGTTACAATCGTAAACAAAGTCATAGTTGCTAGGCTCTTTGGGAATGGGGGGCGGCGCTTCGGGGATCTGGATGTTCTCCAGGTCCAGTAGGCGGAGCTTCATCTCCATGGAGAGCAGCGTGTCCATGTCGGATTTGGTGTAGTCGCTGGTCATCTCCTTGCCGAGGAGCGCGTTCAGACCGTCCGTCCACACACTGGTGACGGGTTCAAGGACAAAGAGTCAACAACTGACGACCAACATGATGTCAACTGAGAAACAAAAGAGGACAATATTGCAAAATACATGCCAATACAACGAGCAGCTCAATTGAAATGACTTTGCAGCCCACTAGATGGCGCCGTGGCACAATGGTTAAGAATCACTGCAGTTGAGGATGACAGCTGCCATTAGCCATTGTACACAATTAGCATCCTCTATTTTCCATTCTCCGTAAGCTGCTGCCAGGAGCTGCTATTGAGCTTTTTCTGCTTCTTTTTTAGCTTCCAACTGCTCCCAATTGCAGATAACGGGTGGCTAACGCTCGCTTTCAGCAGCTACGACCAGCTGCACTTTTAACTTCCTGTCACGTAGCCACTGTTAGCTTCTTATTAAAATTGTTATTATTCGTTTAACTTCAAATGTACAGAACATATTGTTGAACATTATATAGAAAAGGTAACAGACAAGCTTAGAAATCTCCTAAAACAACGCAATTTTATTTTATTTTTATTTTATTTTTAATTTATTTTTATTTTATTTTAATTTTATTTTTATTTTTATTTTTATTTTTATTTTTATTTTTATTTTATTTTTATTTTATTTTTATTTTATTTTTATTTTATTTTTATTTTATTTTTATTTTATTTTATTTTATTTTATATTTTATTTTATTTTTATTTTAAATTTAATTTAATTTTATTTTATTTTTAATTTAATTTTATTTAATTTTATTTTAAATTTAATTTTATTTTAAATTTAATTTTAATTTTATTTTATTTTATTTTAAATTTAATTTAATTTAATTTTATTTTATTTTATTTTAAATATAATTTTATTTTATTTTAAATTTAATTTTATTTTATTTTAAATTAAATTTAATTTTATTTTAAATTTAATTTTATTTTAAATTTAATTTTATTTTAAATTTAATTTAATTTAATTTAATTTTATTTTAAATGTAATTTAATTTTATTTTAAATTTAATTTTATTTTATTTTAAATTTAATTTAATTTTATTTTAAATTTAATTTTATTTTATTTTATTTTAAATTTAATTTTTATTTTATTTTAAATTTAATTTTTATTTTAAATTTAATTTTATTTTATTTTATTTTATTTTAAATTTAATTTAATTTAATTTAATTTTATTTTAAATTTAATTTTATTTTAAATTTAATTTAATTTAATTTAATTTTATTTTAAATGTAATTTAATTTTATTTTAAATTTAATTTTATTTTATTTTAAATTTAATTTAATTTAATTTAATTTAATTTAATTTTATTTTAAATTTAATTTAATTTAATTTTATTTTAAATTTAATTTTTATTTTAAATTTAATTTAATTTTATTTTAAATTTAATTTTATTTTATTTTAAATTTAATTTTATTTAATTTTATTTTAAATTTAATTTAATTTAATTTAATTTTATTTTAAATTTAATTTAATTTAATTTAATTTTATTTTAAATGTAATTTAATTTTATTTTAAATTAAATTTAATTTTATTTTAAATTTAATTTAATTTTATTTTAAATTTAATTTTATTTTATTTTAATTTTATTTTAAATTTAATTTTATTTTAAATTTAATTTTATTTTATTTTATTTAAAATTTAATTTTATTTTAAATTTAATTTTATTTTATTTCAAAAAAAAATTAAATTAAATTAAATTTAAAATAAAATAAAATTAAATTAAATTTTAAATAAAATTAAATTTTAAATAAAATTAAATTAAATTAAATTTTAAATAAAATAAAATAAAATTAAATTTAAAATAAAAATTAAATTTAAAATAAAATAAAATTAAATTTAAAATAAAATTAAATTTAATTTAAAATAAAATAAAATTAAATTTAAAATAAAATAAAATTATATTTAAAATAAAATAAAATAAAATTAAATTAAATTTAATTTAAAATAAAATAAAATTAAATTAAATTTAAAATAAAATAAAATAAAATTTAAAATAAAATAAAATTATATTTAAAATAAAATAAAATTACATTTAAAATAAAATTAAATTAAATTAAATTAAATTTAAAATAAAATTAAATTTAAAATAAAATTAAAATAAAATTAAATTAAATTTAAAATAAAATAAAATTAAATTTAAAATAAAATTAAATTACATTTAAAATAAAATTAAATTAAATTAAATTAAATTTAAAATAAAATTAAATTAAATTAAATTTAAAATAAAATTAAATTAAATTAAATTAAATTAAATTTAAAATAAAATAAAATTAAATTTAAAATAAAATTAAATTACATTTAAAATAAAATTAAATTAAATTAAATTAAATTTAAAATAAAATTAAATTTAAAATAAAATTAAATTAAATTAAATTAAATTTAAAATAAAATAAAATTAAATTAAATTTTAAATAATAGTGAGCACCCACTTGTGGAGATGTTAGCCAACGCTAATCTGTGTATCAACCAAATCTCACTTTCGGATTTGATATTATAGTCTTAGTCTGTGTAGTCCAGTAGTTGCTTGAAATTGGCAAATTTTCACAAGTCATGTCTGGAGAAACTTGGTGTGAAGAATTTACATATAGGCCATAATACTGCTGGGTCAACAGAGAGTCCGGCTTTTATTACCATGACGACCAGGGAACTAGAGAGAGTTGTTAAAAAAAAAAAAAAAAAAATGCTCATAGAGAAAATATGTTTAACTTGTGAAACTTATGAACCAAACCAGGTTTACACTTTTGGAATTGTACATTGCAAGTGTGTAAATGCCAAGAGTCTCACAACCTTGGCATGTGCAAGCAGGCATCCCAACATCAACAAAAACAAACTCAAGGTCTCCTCCTACATACAAGCATTGCCTCTGTGCTGACTGGGAGAATGTGACGTACCCATGCCAGTCAAGGTCCACCACGAACACGAGGAGTCCTTTTTTTAAACTGCACTGGCAGTACAGAATGTACAAAATACAAAAAAAAATATAAAAAAATGGGTTGCTGTAACTAGAGTTGTAGAGGCAGTGATTAGTGGTAACAAGTGTGTAGCGCTGTACTGCACCCTGCTGGTCAAAAGATGTTAGTACAGATATACGCATGCCAAAAATACATACATTATTCATCATTAATATAGTAATGTTCTTTTGTGCCACCATAAAAGGTAATAGGTGATATAGCAAAGAACAACAAAGATGTTTTAAAATTAAACAATAAATGTTAAGTTATTTTCATGTGCACTCTTTTTCACGCGCCTCGACAGTCAAAAAGTTTGTTCATTGGTGTGTCTCGTGTCTACTTTGGGACTTACTTTTGTCCCGTCTTTACTCCCGTGCGGCCGCCATCTTGCCGCACGTGCTGATGAATCCATTCGTGACCCGCGCACACCTGTCTCCTAATGAGCTGCGGGCTACCAATCAAAACAAATGTACCCGCATCCAATCCATCTTCACTTCTGTCAGTGGAGCTGAATTCAAGACAGCCATCTTTATTACACAAACAACAAAAACCCGCACAGTTCAATTCCCAAGTAGAAAACCATCAGGTGTGTCATTTACGACAGCAAAAATAAAACAACCAAAAACAAGTCACTAAATGCTGGCCAGCATTAAAAACGAACCAAAACAAAGAGCAAGGACGGCGCCGCAACCGCTGTGGAGTCCCTCGAGTCCTGCAAGAAGCCAAACGTCACCATGAGGAAGGACAACAAACGCCAACAACATTTACAGATTTACTCGTGCGCGCGCTCACCAACCTAACAGAAGGCCACGAGTGCGGCCGCCATCTTGCCGTAAATGGCGAACAATCCAATCAACGCGCACCTCTGGCTTTATAAACTGCAGACCTGCGGTCATCGGCCATCTTCCACTTTTGCACACGAGCGCCGCCTACTGGCCTGTCATCCGGACT
>NW_028233734.1:90000-97500 GCF_054856555.1 Leptonotus elevatus
CATGTGCAAGCAGGCATCCCAACATCAACAAAAACAAACTCAAGGTCTCCTCCTACATACAAGCATTGCCTCTGTGCTGACTGGGAGAATGTGACGTACCCATGCCAGTCAAGGTCCACCACGAACACGAGGAGTCCTTTTTTTAAACTGCACTGGCAGTACAGAATGTACAAAATACAAAAAAAAATATATAAAAAATGGGTTGCTGTAACTAGAGTTGTAGAGGCAGTGATTAGTGGTAACAAGTGTGTAGCGCTGTACTGCACCCTGCTGGTCAAAAGATGTTAGTACAGATATACGCATGCCAAAAATACATACATTATTCATCATTAATATAGTAATGTTCTTTTGTGCCACCATAAAAGGTAATAGGTGATATAGCAAAGAACAACAAAGATGTTTTAAAATTAAACAATAAATGTTAAGTTATTTTCATGTGCACTCTTTTTCACGCGCCTCGACAGTCAAAAAGTTTGTTCATTGGTGTGTCTCGTGTCTACTTTGGGACTTACTTTTGTCCCGTCTTTACTCCCGTGCGGCCGCCATCTTGCCGCACGTGCTGATGAATCCATTCGTGACCCGCGCACACCTGTCTCCTAATGAGCTGCGGGCTACCAATCAAAACAAATGTACCCGCATCCAATCCATCTTCACTTCTGTCAGTGGAGCTGAATTCAAGACAGCCATCTTTATTACACAAACAACAAAAACCCGCACAGTTCAATTCCCAAGTAGAAAACCATCAGGTGTGTCATTTACGACAGCAAAAATAAAACAACCAAAAACAAGTCACTAAATGCTGGCCAGCATTAAAAACGAACCAAAACAAAGAGCAAGGACGGCGCCGCAACCGCTGTGGAGTCCCTCGAGTCCTGCAAGAAGCCAAACGTCACCATGAGGAAGGACAACAAACGCCAACAACATTTACAGATTTACTCGTGCGCGCGCTCACCAACCTAACAGAAGGCCACGAGTGCGGCCGCCATCTTGCCGTAAATGGCGAACAATCCAATCAACGCGCACCTCTGGCTTTATAAACTGCAGACCTGCGGTCATCGGCCATCTTCCACTTTTGCACACGAGCGCCGCCTACTGGCCTGTCATCCGGACTGCAAAAGGGTTGCTTTTCTCTTTTCCTGCCACAAAAATAAAAGTCAATCACAACCAAAGTTATTTTCTATTAAAAAATTTTATTAATTAAATTGTTAGGATCGTTACCAACAGTGTTCGGGTTCGGGTTAGGGTTAGGGGTTAGGGGTTTAGCATGTACATTTGTCACCTCTGCTGGTCGCAGCCAAAAAAGTGCACGTTATTTTGCATGTCTGTCATTCATCATCCATGAACACGACTGCATTTGAATGTTGCTCGAATTTCTTTGGATGCGACTTGGTGTCAAAAGTTTGACAACCACCGTTCGGGAGGATCAGGAAGCAAAACCAGCTTTCAGTACATGTGACAGAAATCCATTGCTGCGATTGGACGGCTTGAGACCAAGAAAGAAGAAATCCTTCTCACCGTGTCACTGATTCTTTCATACAAGTCAAACGGACAAAAAGTTCCAGAATGCAAACAAATCTCCTCTCATGCACCAAAGCATGTAAAACCCGTTGCGTGTCTTCACATAAACGTCACATTTGAAATATTCTCTGATCAAGTAAATATTGCTCAGGAATGTGGTGTACAGCAGTCGTTCAGGGATTTTTGTGACAAAAAAAAAAAGTTGTAACAGTCTTGAGCAGACAAGCAGTTTTTTTTGTTATTTTTTTTTTTTTTTAAGTACTTCTCGTGGTGTGGGGGGGGGGGGGAACATTTAGCTGCCACGAATATGGTGAAACTCGTGTCATGTGAAAGGAAATAAACAAGTGGACTACAACTAACATGGCCGTCCCTCCCTGCGCAGAAGCCCTGAGGACAAATCATAAAAATAAAAATTCTTGATTCTCAAGGGAACACTTCCTGGTTCCTTGTGGTCTCCATAGCAACAAGGATGACCAAACAAACAAAACAAACTATCACAGTTCTTGAAATCGTCCAGTTTTAAAGGAAGGAGAAAAAAGAAGCAGGGAAAAAAAAAAAAAGGTCCAGTGAGTACAGCAGGGCTAAACTAAGCTAAGCTAGTTACAATCGTAAACAAAGTCATAGTTGCTAGGCTCTTTGGGAATGGGGGGCGGCGCTTCGGGGATCTGGATGTTCTCCAGGTCCAGTAGGCGGAGCTTCATCTCCATGGAGAGCAGCGTGTCCATGTCGGATTTGGTGTAGTCGCTGGTCATCTCCTTGCCGAGGAGCGCGTTCAGACCGTCCGTCCACACACTGGTGACGGGTTCAAGGACAAAGAGTCAACAACTGACGACCAACATGATGTCAACTGAGAAACAAAAGAGGACAATATTGCAAAATACATGCCAATACAACGAGCAGCTCAATTGAAATGACTTTGCAGCCCACTAGATGGCGCCGTGGCACAATGGTTAAGAATCACTGCAGTTGAGGATGACAGCTGCCATTAGCCATTGTACACAATTAGCATCCTCTATTTTCCATTCTCCGTAAGCTGCTGCCAGGAGCTGCTATTGAGCTTTTTCTGCTTCTTTTTTAGCTTCCAACTGCTCCCAATTGCAGATAACGGGTGGCTAACGCTCGCTTTCAGCAGCTACGACCAGCTGCACTTTTAACTTCCTGTCACGTAGCCACTGTTAGCTTCTTATTAAAATTGTTATTATTCGTTTAACTTCAAATGTACAGAACATATTGTTGAACATTATATAGAAAAGGTAACAGACAAGCTTAGAAATCTCCTAAAACAACGCAATTTTATTTTATTTTTATTTTATTTTTAATTTATTTTTATTTTATTTTAATTTTATTTTTATTTTTATTTTTATTTTTATTTTTATTTTATTTTTATTTTATTTTTATTTTATTTTTATTTTATTTTTATTTTATTTTATTTTATTTTATTTTTATTTTATTTTATTTTTATTTTTATTTTTATTTTTATTTTTATTTTAAATTTAATTTAATTTTATTTTATTTTAAATTTAATTTTATTTAATTTTATTTTAAATTTAATTTTATTTTAAATTTAATTTTAATTTAATTTTATTTTATTTTAAATTTAATTTAATTTTATTTTATTTTATTTTATTTTAAATATAATTTTATTTTATTTTAAATTTAATTTTATTTTATTTTAAATTAAATTTAATTTTATTTTAAATTTAATTTTATTTTAAATTTAATTTTATTTTAAATTTAATTTAATTTAATTTAATTTTATTTTAAATGTAATTTAATTTTATTTTAAATTTAATTTTATTTTATTTTAAATTTAATTTAATTTTATTTTAAATTTAATTTTATTTTATTTTATTTTAAATTTAATTTTTATTTTATTTTAAATTTAATTTTTATTTTAAATTTAATTTTATTTTATTTTATTTTATTTTAAATTTAATTTAATTTAATTTAATTTTATTTTAAATTTAATTTTATTTTAAATTTAATTTAATTTAATTTAATTTTATTTTAAATGTAATTTAATTTTATTTTAAATTTAATTTTATTTTATTTTAAATTTAATTTAATTTAATTTAATTTAATTTTATTTTAAATTTAATTTAATTTTATTTTATTTTAAATTTAATTTAATTTTATTTTAAATTTAATTTTATTTTATTTTAAATTTAATTTAATTTTATTTTATTTTAAATTTAATTTAATTTAATTTAATTTAATTTTATTTTAAATTTAATTTAATTTAATTTAATTTTATTTTAAATGTAATTTAATTTTATTTTAAATTTAATTTTATTTTATTTTAAATTTAATTTAATTTTATTTTAAATTTAATTTTATTTTATTTTAATTTTATTTTAAATTTAATTTTATTTTAAATTTAATTTTATTTTATTTTATTTAAAATTTAATTTTATTTTAAATTTAATTTTATTTTATTTCAAAAAAAAATTAAATTAAATTAAATTTAAAATAAAATAAAATTAAATTAAATTTTAAATAAAATTAAATTTTAAATAAAATTAAATTAAATTAAATTTTAAATAAAATAAAATAAAATTAAATTTAAAATAAAAATTAAATTTAAAATAAAATAAAATTAAATTTAAAATAAAATTAAATTTAATTTAAAATAAAATAAAATTAAATTTAAAATAAAATAAAATTATATTTAAAATAAAATAAAATAAAATTAAATTAAATTAAATTTAAAATAAAATAAAATTAAATTAAATTTAAAATAAAATAAAATAAAATTTAAAATAAAATAAAATTATATTTAAAATAAAATAAAATTACATTTAAAATAAAATTAAATTAAATTAAATTAAATTTAAAATAAAATTAAATTTAAAATAAAATTAAAATAAAATTAAATTAAATTTAAAATAAAATAAAATTAAATTTAAAATAAAATTAAATTACATTTAAAATAAAATTAAATTAAATTAAATTAAATTTAAAATAAAATTAAATTAAATTAAATTAAATTAAATTTAAAATAAAATAAAATTAAATTTAAAATAAAATTAAATTACATTTAAAATAAAATAAAATTAAATTAAATTAAATTTAAAATAAAATTAAATTTAAAATAAAATTAAATTAAATTAAATTAAATTTAAAATAAAATAAAATTAAATTAAATTTTAAATAATAGTGAGCACCCACTTGTGGAGATGTTAGCCAACGCTAATCTGTGTATCAACCAAATCTCACTTTCGGATTTGATATTATAGTCTTAGTCTGTGTAGTCCAGTAGTTGCTTGAAATTGGCAAATTTTCACAAGTCATGTCTGGAGAAACTTGGTGTGAAGAATTTACATATAGGCCATAATACTGCTGGGTCAACAGAGAGTCCGGCTTTTATTACCATGACGACCAGGGAACTAGAGAGAGTTGTTAAAAAAAAAAAAAAAAAATGCTCATAGAGAAAATATGTTTAACTTGTGAAACTTATGAACCAAACCAGGTTTACACTTTTGGAATTGTACATTGCAAGTGTGTAAATGCCAAGAGTCTCACAACCTTGGCATGTGCAAGCAGGCATCCCAACATCAACAAAAACAAACTCAAGGTCTCCTCCTACATACAAGCATTGCCTCTGTGCTGACTGGGAGAATGTGACGTACCCATGCCAGTCAAGGTCCACCACGAACACGAGGAGTCCTTTTTTTAAACTGCACTGGCAGTACAGAATGTACAAAATACAAAAAAAAATATAAAAAAATGGGTTGCTGTAACTAGAGTTGTAGAGGCAGTGATTAGTGGTAACAAGTGTGTAGCGCTGTACTGCACCCTGCTGGTCAAAAGATGTTAGTACAGATATACGCATGCCAAAAATACATACATTATTCATCATTAATATAGTAATGTTCTTTTGTGCCACCATAAAAGGTAATAGGTGATATAGCAAAGAACAACAAAGATGTTTTAAAATTAAACAATAAATGTTAAGTTATTTTCATGTGCACTCTTTTTCACGCGCCTCGACAGTCAAAAAGTTTGTTCATTGGTGTGTCTCGTGTCTACTTTGGGACTTACTTTTGTCCCGTCTTTACTCCCGTGCGGCCGCCATCTTGCCGCACGTGCTGATGAATCCATTCGTGACCCGCGCACACCTGTCTCCTAATGAGCTGCGGGCTACCAATCAAAACAAATGTACCCGCATCCAATCCATCTTCACTTCTGTCAGTGGAGCTGAATTCAAGACAGCCATCTTTATTACACAAACAACAAAAACCCGCACAGTTCAATTCCCAAGTAGAAAACCATCAGGTGTGTCATTTACGACAGCAAAAATAAAACAACCAAAAACAAGTCACTAAATGCTGGCCAGCATTAAAAACGAACCAAAACAAAGAGCAAGGACGGCGCCGCAACCGCTGTGGAGTCCCTCGAGTCCTGCAAGAAGCCAAACGTCACCATGAGGAAGGACAACAAACGCCAACAACATTTACAGATTTACTCGTGCGCGCGCTCACCAACCTAACAGAAGGCCACGAGTGCGGCCGCCATCTTGCCGTAAATGGCGAACAATCCAATCAACGCGCACCTCTGGCTTTATAAACTGCAGACCTGCGGTCATCGGCCATCTTCCACTTTTGCACACGAGCGCCGCCTACTGGCCTGTCATCCGGACTGCAAAAGGGTTGCTTTTCTCTTTTCCTGCCACAAAAATAAAAGTCAATCACAACCAAAGTTATTTTCTATTAAAAAATTTTATTAATTAAATTGTTAGGATCGTTACCAACAGTGTTCGGGTTCGGGTTAGGGTTAGGGGTTAGGGGTTTAGCATGTACATTTGTCACCTCTGCTGGTCGCAGCCAAAAAAGTGCACGTTATTTTGCATGTCTGTCATTCATCATCCATGAACACGACTGCATTTGAATGTTGCTCGAATTTCTTTGGATGCGACTTGGTGTCAAAAGTTTGACAACCACCGTTCGGGAGGATCAGGAAGCAAAACCAGCTTTCAGTACATGTGACAGAAATCCATTGCTGCGATTGGACGGCTTGAGACCAAGAAAGAAGAAATCCTTCTCACCGTGTCACTGATTCTTTCATACAAGTCAAACGGACAAAAAGTTCCAGAATGCAAACAAATCTCCTCTCATGCACCAAAGCATGTAAAACCCGTTGCGTGTCTTCACATAAACGTCACATTTGAAATATTCTCTGATCAAGTAAATATTGCTCAGGAATGTGGTGTACAGCAGTCGTTCAGGGATTTTTGTGACAAAAAAAAAAAGTTGTAACAGTCTTGAGCAGACAAGCAGTTTTTTTTTTTTTTTTTTTTTTTTTTTAAGTACTTCTCGTGGTGTGGGGGGGGGGGGGAACATTTAGCTGCCACGAATATGGTGAAACTCGTGTCATGTGAAAGGAAATAAACAAGTGGACTACAACTAACATGGCCGTCCCTCCCTGCGCAGAAGCCCTGAGGACAAATCATAAAAATAAAAATTCTTGATTCTCAAGGGAACACTTCCTGGTTCCTTGTGGTCTCCATAGCAACAAGGATGACCAAACAAACAAAACAAACTATCACAGTTCTTGAAATCGTCCAGTTTTAAAGGAAGGAGAAAAAAGAAGCAGGGAAAAAAAAAAAAAGGTCCAGTGAGTACAGCAGGGCTAAACTAAGCTAAGCTAGTTACAATCGTAAACAAAGTCATAGTTGCTAGGCTCTTTGGGAATGGGGGGCGGCGCTTCGGGGATCTGGATGTTCTCCAGGTCCAGTAGGCGGAGCTTCATCTCCATGGAGAGCAGCGTGTCCATGTCGGATTTGGTGTAGTCGCTGGTCATCTCCTTGCCGAGGAGCGCGTTCAGACCGTCCGTCCACACACTGGTGACGGGTTCAAGGACAAAGAGTCAACAACTGACGACCAACATGATGTCAACTGAGAAACAAAAGAGGACAATATTGCAAAATACATGCCAATACAACGAGCAGCTCAATTGAAATGACTTTGCAGCCCACTAGATGGC
>NW_028233734.1:100000-102500 GCF_054856555.1 Leptonotus elevatus
TTTATTACCATGACGACCAGGGAACTAGAGAGAGTTGTTAAAAAAAAAAAAAAAAAAATGCTCATAGAGAAAATATGTTTAACTTGTGAAACTTATGAACCAAACCAGGTTTACACTTTTGGAATTGTACATTGCAAGTGTGTAAATGCCAAGAGTCTCACAACCTTGGCATGTGCAAGCAGGCATCCCAACATCAACAAAAACAAACTCAAGGTCTCCTCCTACATACAAGCATTGCCTCTGTGCTGACTGGGAGAATGTGACGTACCCATGCCAGTCAAGGTCCACCACGAACACGAGGAGTCCTTTTTTTAAACTGCACTGGCAGTACAGAATGTACAAAATACAAAAAAAAATATAAAAAAATGGGTTGCTGTAACTAGAGTTGTAGAGGCAGTGATTAGTGGTAACAAGTGTGTAGCGCTGTACTGCACCCTGCTGGTCAAAAGATGTTAGTACAGATATACGCATGCCAAAAATACATACATTATTCATCATTAATATAGTAATGTTCTTTTGTGCCACCATAAAAGGTAATAGGTGATATAGCAAAGAACAACAAAGATGTTTTAAAATTAAACAATAAATGTTAAGTTATTTTCATGTGCACTCTTTTTCACGCGCCTCGACAGTCAAAAAGTTTGTTCATTGGTGTGTCTCGTGTCTACTTTGGGACTTACTTTTGTCCCGTCTTTACTCCCGTGCGGCCGCCATCTTGCCGCACGTGCTGATGAATCCATTCGTGACCCGCGCACACCTGTCTCCTAATGAGCTGCGGGCTACCAATCAAAACAAATGTACCCGCATCCAATCCATCTTCACTTCTGTCAGTGGAGCTGAATTCAAGACAGCCATCTTTATTACACAAACAACAAAAACCCGCACAGTTCAATTCCCAAGTAGAAAACCATCAGGTGTGTCATTTACGACAGCAAAAATAAAACAACCAAAAACAAGTCACTAAATGCTGGCCAGCATTAAAAACGAACCAAAACAAAGAGCAAGGACGGCGCCGCAACCGCTGTGGAGTCCCTCGAGTCCTGCAAGAAGCCAAACGTCACCATGAGGAAGGACAACAAACGCCAACAACATTTACAGATTTACTCGTGCGCGCGCTCACCAACCTAACAGAAGGCCACGAGTGCGGCCGCCATCTTGCCGTAAATGGCGAACAATCCAATCAACGCGCACCTCTGGCTTTATAAACTGCAGACCTGCGGTCATCGGCCATCTTCCACTTTTGCACACGAGCGCCGCCTACTGGCCTGTCATCCGGACTGCAAAAGGGTTGCTTTTCTCTTTTCCTGCCACAAAAATAAAAGTCAATCACAACCAAAGTTATTTTCTATTAAAAAATTTTATTAATTAAATTGTTAGGATCGTTACCAACAGTGTTCGGGTTCGGGTTAGGGTTAGGGGTTAGGGGTTTAGCATGTACATTTGTCACCTCTGCTGGTCGCAGCCAAAAAAGTGCACGTTATTTTGCATGTCTGTCATTCATCATCCATGAACACGACTGCATTTGAATGTTGCTCGAATTTCTTTGGATGCGACTTGGTGTCAAAAGTTTGACAACCACCGTTCGGGAGGATCAGGAAGCAAAACCAGCTTTCAGTACATGTGACAGAAATCCATTGCTGCGATTGGACGGCTTGAGACCAAGAAAGAAGAAATCCTTCTCACCGTGTCACTGATTCTTTCATACAAGTCAAACGGACAAAAAGTTCCAGAATGCAAACAAATCTCCTCTCATGCACCAAAGCATGTAAAACCCGTTGCGTGTCTTCACATAAACGTCACATTTGAAATATTCTCTGATCAAGTAAATATTGCTCAGGAATGTGGTGTACAGCAGTTGTTCAGGGATTTTTGTGACAAAAAAAAAAAGTTGTAACAGTCTTGAGCAGACAAGCAGTTTTTTTTTTTTTTTTTTTTTTTTTTTAAGTACTTCTCGTGGTGTGGGGGGGGGGGGACATTTAGCTGCCACGAATATGGTGAAACTCGTGTCATGTGAAAGGAAATAAACAAGTGGACTACAACTAACATGGCCGTCCCTCCCTGCGCAGAAGCCCTGAGGACAAATCATAAAAATAAAAATTCTTGATTCTCAAGGGAACACTTCCTGGTTCCTTGTGGTCTCCATAGCAACAAGGATGACCAAACAAACAAAACAAACTATCACAGTTCTTGAAATCGTCCAGTTTTAAAGGAAGGAGAAAAAAGAAGCAGGAAAAAAAAAAAAAAGGTCCAGTGAGTACAGCAGGGCTAAACTAAGCTAAGCTAGTTACAATCGTAAACAAAGTCATAGTTGCTAGGCTCTTTGGGAATGGGGGGCGGCGCTTCGGGGATCTGGATGTTCTCCAGGTCCAGTAGGCGGAGCTTCATCTCCATGGAGAGCAGCGTGTCCATGTCGGATTTGGTGTAGTCGCTGGTCATCTCCTTGCCGAGGAGCGCGTTCAGACCGTCCGTCCACACACTGGTGACGGGTTCAAGGACAAAG
>NW_028233734.1:105000-112500 GCF_054856555.1 Leptonotus elevatus
TAAAATTAAATTAAATTAAATTTAAAATAAAATAAAATTAAATTTAAAATAAAATTAAATTACATTTAAAATAAAATTAAATTAAATTAAATTAAATTTAAAATAAAATTAAATTAAATTAAATTTAAAATAAAATTAAATTAAATTAAATTAAATTAAATTTAAAATAAAATAAAATTAAATTTAAAATAAAATTAAATTACATTTAAAATAAAATTAAATTAAATTAAATTAAATTTAAAATAAAATTAAATTTAAAATAAAATTAAATTAAATTAAATTAAATTTAAAATAAAATAAAATTAAATTAAATTTTAAATAATAGTGAGCACCCACTTGTGGAGATGTTAGCCAACGCTAATCTGTGTATCAACCAAATCTCACTTTCGGATTTGATATTATAGTCTTAGTCTGTGTAGTCCAGTAGTTGCTTGAAATTGGCAAATTTTCACAAGTCATGTCTGGAGAAACTTGGTGTGAAGAATTTACATATAGGCCATAATACTGCTGGGTCAACAGAGAGTCCGGCTTTTATTACCATGACGACCAGGGAACTAGAGAGAGTTGTTAAAAAAAAAAAAAAAAAAATGCTCATAGAGAAAATATGTTTAACTTGTGAAACTTATGAACCAAACCAGGTTTACACTTTTGGAATTGTACATTGCAAGTGTGTAAATGCCAAGAGTCTCACAACCTTGGCATGTGCAAGCAGGCATCCCAACATCAACAAAAACAAACTCAAGGTCTCCTCCTACATACAAGCATTGCCTCTGTGCTGACTGGGAGAATGTGACGTACCCATGCCAGTCAAGGTCCACCACGAACACGAGGAGTCCTTTTTTTAAACTGCACTGGCAGTACAGAATGTACAAAATACAAAAAAAAATATAAAAAAATGGGTTGCTGTAACTAGAGTTGTAGAGGCAGTGATTAGTGGTAACAAGTGTGTAGCGCTGTACTGCACCCTGCTGGTCAAAAGATGTTAGTACAGATATACGCATGCCAAAAATACATACATTATTCATCATTAATATAGTAATGTTCTTTTGTGCCACCATAAAAGGTAATAGGTGATATAGCAAAGAACAACAAAGATGTTTTAAAATTAAACAATAAATGTTAAGTTATTTTCATGTGCACTCTTTTTCACGCGCCTCGACAGTCAAAAAGTTTGTTCATTGGTGTGTCTCGTGTCTACTTTGGGACTTACTTTTGTCCCGTCTTTACTCCCGTGCGGCCGCCATCTTGCCGCACGTGCTGATGAATCCATTCGTGACCCGCGCACACCTGTCTCCTAATGAGCTGCGGGCTACCAATCAAAACAAATGTACCCGCATCCAATCCATCTTCACTTCTGTCAGTGGAGCTGAATTCAAGACAGCCATCTTTATTACACAAACAACAAAAACCCGCACAGTTCAATTCCCAAGTAGAAAACCATCAGGTGTGTCATTTACGACAGCAAAAATAAAACAACCAAAAACAAGTCACTAAATGCTGGCCAGCATTAAAAACGAACCAAAACAAAGAGCAAGGACGGCGCCGCAACCGCTGTGGAGTCCCTCGAGTCCTGCAAGAAGCCAAACGTCACCATGAGGAAGGACAACAAACGCCAACAACATTTACAGATTTACTCGTGCGCGCGCTCACCAACCTAACAGAAGGCCACGAGTGCGGCCGCCATCTTGCCGTAAATGGCGAACAATCCAATCAACGCGCACCTCTGGCTTTATAAACTGCAGACCTGCGGTCATCGGCCATCTTCCACTTTTGCACACGAGCGCCGCCTACTGGCCTGTCATCCGGACTGCAAAAGGGTTGCTTTTCTCTTTTCCTGCCACAAAAATAAAAGTCAATCACAACCAAAGTTATTTTCTATTAAAAAATTTTATTAATTAAATTGTTAGGATCGTTACCAACAGTGTTCGGGTTCGGGTTAGGGTTAGGGGTTAGGGGTTTAGCATGTACATTTGTCACCTCTGCTGGTCGCAGCCAAAAAAGTGCACGTTATTTTGCATGTCTGTCATTCATCATCCATGAACACGACTGCATTTGAATGTTGCTCGAATTTCTTTGGATGCGACTTGGTGTCAAAAGTTTGACAACCACCGTTCGGGAGGATCAGGAAGCAAAACCAGCTTTCAGTACATGTGACAGAAATCCATTGCTGCGATTGGACGGCTTGAGACCAAGAAAGAAGAAATCCTTCTCACCGTGTCACTGATTCTTTCATACAAGTCAAACGGACAAAAAGTTCCAGAATGCAAACAAATCTCCTCTCATGCACCAAAGCATGTAAAACCCGTTGCGTGTCTTCACATAAACGTCACATTTGAAATATTCTCTGATCAAGTAAATATTGCTCAGGAATGTGGTGTACAGCAGTCGTTCAGGGATTTTTGTGACAAAAAAAAAAAGTTGTAACAGTCTTGAGCAGACAAGCAGTTTTTTTTGTTATTTTTTTTTTTTTTTAAGTACTTCTCGTGGTGTGGGGGGGGGGGGGACATTTAGCTGCCACGAATATGGTGAAACTCGTGTCATGTGAAAGGAAATAAACAAGTGGACTACAACTAACATGGCCGTCCCTCCCTGCGCAGAAGCCCTGAGGACAAATCATAAAAATAAAAATTCTTGATTCTCAAGGGAACACTTCCTGGTTCCTTGTGGTCTCCATAGCAACAAGGATGACCAAACAAACAAAACAAACTATCACAGTTCTTGAAATCGTCCAGTTTTAAAGGAAGGAGAAAAAAGAAGCAGGAAAAAAAAAAAAAAGGTCCAGTGAGTACAGCAGGGCTAAACTAAGCTAAGCTAGTTACAATCGTAAACAAAGTCATAGTTGCTAGGCTCTTTGGGAATGGGGGGCGGCGCTTCGGGGATCTGGATGTTCTCCAGGTCCAGTAGGCGGAGCTTCATCTCCATGGAGAGCAGCGTGTCCATGTCGGATTTGGTGTAGTCGCTGGTCATCTCCTTGCCGAGGAGCGCGTTCAGACCGTCCGTCCACACACTGGTGACGGGTTCAAGGACAAAGAGTCAACAACTGACGACCAACATGATGTCAACTGAGAAACAAAAGAGGACAATATTGCAAAATACATGCCAATACAACGAGCAGCTCAATTGAAATGACTTTGCAGCCCACTAGATGGCGCCGTGGCACAATGGTTAAGAATCACTGCAGTTGAGGATGACAGCTGCCATTAGCCATTGTACACAATTAGCATCCTCTATTTTCCATTCTCCGTAAGCTGCTGCCAGGAGCTGCTATTGAGCTTTTTCTGCTTCTTTTTTAGCTTCCAACTGCTCCCAATTGCAGATAACGGGTGGCTAACGCTCGCTTTCAGCAGCTACGACCAGCTGCACTTTTAACTTCCTGTCACGTAGCCACTGTTAGCTTCTTATTAAAATTGTTATTATTCGTTTAACTTCAAATGTACAGAACATATTGTTGAACATTATATAGAAAAGGTAACAGACAAGCTTAGAAATCTCCTAAAACAACGCAATTTTATTTTATTTTTATTTTATTTTTAATTTATTTTTATTTAATTTTATTTTTATTTTTATTTTTATTTTTATTTTTATTTTTATTTTTATTTTTATTTTTATTTTTATTTTTATTTTTATTTTATTTTTATTTTATTTTTATTTTATTTTATTTTATTTTATTTTTATTTTATTTTATTTTTATTTTTATTTTTATTTTTATTTTAAATTTAATTTAATTTTATTTTATTTTTAATTTAATTTTATTTAATTTTATTTTAAATTTAATTTTATTTTAAATTTAATTTTAATTTAATTTTATTTTATTTTAAATTTAATTTAATTTAATTTAATTTTATTTTATTTTAAATATAATTTTATTTTATTTTAAATTTAATTTTATTTTATTTTAAATTAAATTTAATTTTATTTTAAATTTAATTTTATTTTAAATTTAATTTTATTTTAAATTTAATTTAATTTAATTTAATTTTATTTTAAATGTAATTTAATTTTATTTTAAATTTAATTTAATTTTATTTTAAATTTAATTTAATTTTATTTTAAATTTAATTTTATTTTATTTTATTTTAAATTTAATTTTTATTTTATTTTAAATTTAATTTTTATTTTAAATTTAATTTTATTTTATTTTATTTTATTTTAAATTAAATTTAATTTAATTTAATTTTATTTTAAATTTAATTTTATTTTAAATTTAATTTAATTTAATTTAATTTTATTTTAAATGTAATTTAATTTTATTTTAAATTTAATTTTATTTTATTTTAAATTTAATTTAATTTAATTTAATTTAATTTTATTTTAAATTTAATTTAATTTTATTTTATTTTAAATTTAATTTTTATTTTAAATTTAATTTAATTTTATTTTAAATTTAATTTTATTTTATTTTAAATTTAATTTAATTTTATTTTATTTTAAATTTAATTTAATTTAATTTAATTTTATTTTAAATTTAATTTAATTTAATTTAATTTTATTTTAAATGTAATTTAATTTTATTTTAAATTTAATTTTATTTTATTTTAAATTTAATTTAATTTTATTTTAAATTTAATTTTATTTTATTTTATTTTAAATTTAATTTTTATTTTATTTTAAATTTAATTTTTATTTTAAATTTTATTTTATTTTATTTTATTTTATTTTAAATTTAATTTAA
This sequence comes from Leptonotus elevatus, assembly GCF_054856555.1. Taxonomy (NCBI): domain Eukaryota; kingdom Metazoa; phylum Chordata; class Actinopteri; order Syngnathiformes; family Syngnathidae; genus Leptonotus; species Leptonotus elevatus. Next base: position 109,673 of record NW_028233734.1, read on the forward strand.
TTTAATTTAATTTTATTTTAAATTTAATTTTATTTTAAATTTAATTTAATTTAATTTAATTTTATTTTAAATGTAATTTAATTTTATTTTAAATTTAATTTTATTTTATTTTAAATTTAATTTAATTTAATTTAATTTAATTTTATTTTAAATTTAATTTAATTTTATTTTATTTTAAATTTAATTTTTATTTTAAATTTAATTTAATTTTATTTTAAATTTAATTTTATTTAATTTTAAATTTAATTTAATTTAATTTTATTTTAAATTTAATTTAATTTAATTTAATTTTATTTTAAATTTAATTTAATTTAATTTAATTTTATTTTAAATGTAATTTAATTTTATTTTAAATTAAATTTAATTTTATTTTAAATTTAATTTAATTTTATTTTAAATTTAATTTTATTTTATTTTAATTTTATTTTAAATTTAATTTTATTTTAAATTTAATTTTATTTTATTTTATTTAAAATTTAATTTTATTTTAAATTTAATTTTATTTTATTTCAAAAAAAAATTAAATTAAATTAAATTTAAAATAAAATAAAATTAAATTAAATTTTAAATAAAATTAAATTTTAAATAAAATTAAATTAAATTAAATTTTAAATAAAATAAAATTAAATTAAATTTAAAATAAAAATTAAATTTAAAATAAAATAAAATTATATTTAAAATAAAATAAAATTAAATTAAATTAAATTTAAAATAAAATAAAATTAAATTAAATTTAAAATAAAATAAAATAAAATTTAAAATAAAATAAAATTATATTTAAAATAAAATAAAATTACATTTAAAATAAAATTTTAAATAAAATAAAATTATATTTAAAATAAAATAAAATTACATTTAAAATAAAATTAAATTAAATTAAATTTAAAATAAAATAAAATTAAATTTAAAATAAAATTAAATTACATTTAAAATAAAATTAAATTAAATTAAATTAAATTTAAAATAAAATTAAATTAAATTAAATTTAAAATAAAATTAAATTAAATTAAATTAAATTAAATTAAATTTAAAATAAAATTAAATTAAATTTAAAATAAAATTAAATTACATTTAAAATAAAATTAAATTAAATTAAATTAAATTTAAAATAAAATTAAATTTAAAATAAAATTAAATTAAATTAAATTAAATTTAAAATAAAATAAAATTAAATTAAATTTTAAATAATAGTGAGCACCCACTTGTGGAGATGTTAGCCAACGCTAATCTGTGTATCAACCAAATCTCACTTTCGGATTTGATATTATAGTCTTAGTCTGTGTAGTCCAGTAGTTGCTTGAAATTGGCAAATTTTCACAAGTCATGTCTGGAGAAACTTGGTGTGAAGAATTTACATATAGGCCATAATACTGCTGGGTCAACAGAGAGTCCGGCTTTTATTACCATGACGACCAGGGAACTAGAGAGAGTTGTTAAAAAAAAAAAAAAAAAAATGCTCATAGAGAAAATATGTTTAACTTGTGAAACTTATGAACCAAACCAGGTTTACACTTTTGGAATTGTACATTGCAAGTGTGTAAATGCCAAGAGTCTCACAACCTTGGCATGTGCAAGCAGGCATCCCAACATCAACAAAAACAAACTCAAGGTCTCCTCCTACATACAAGCATTGCCTCTGTGCTGACTGGGAGAATGTGACGTACCCATGCCAGTCAAGGTCCACCACGAACACGAGGAGTCCTTTTTTTAAACTGCACTGGCAGTACAGAATGTACAAAATACAAAAAAAAATATAAAAAAATGGGTTGCTGTAACTAGAGTTGTAGAGGCAGTGATTAGTGGTAACAAGTGTGTAGCGCTGTACTGCACCCTGCTGGTCAAAAGATGTTAGTACAGATATACGCATGCCAAAAATACATACATTATTCATCATTAATATAGTAATGTTCTTTTGTGCCACCATAAAAGGTAATAGGTGATATAGCAAAGAACAACAAAGATGTTTTAAAATTAAACAATAAATGTTAAGTTATTTTCATGTGCACTCTTTTTCACGCGCCTCGACAGTCAAAAAGTTTGTTCATTGGTGTGTCTCGTGTCTACTTTGGGACTTACTTTTGTCCCGTCTTTACTCCCGTGCGGCCGCCATCTTGCCGCACGTGCTGATGAATCCATTCGTGACCCGCGCACACCTGTCTCCTAATGAGCTGCGGGCTACCAATCAAAACAAATGTACCCGCATCCAATCCATCTTCACTTCTGTCAGTGGAGCTGAATTCAAGACAGCCATCTTTATTACACAAACAACAAAAACCCGCACAGTTCAATTCCCAAGTAGAAAACCATCAGGTGTGTCATTTACGACAGCAAAAATAAAACAACCAAAAACAAGTCACTAAATGCTGGCCAGCATTAAAAACGAACCAAAACAAAGAGCAAGGACGGCGCCGCAACCGCTGTGGAGTCCCTCGAGTCCTGCAAGAAGCCAAACGTCACCATGAGGAAGGACAACAAACGCCAACAACATTTACAGATTTACTCGTGCGCGCGCTCACCAACCTAACAGAAGGCCACGAGTGCGGCCGCCATCTTGCCGTAAATGGCGAACAATCCAATCAACGCGCACCTCTGGCTTTATAAACTGCAGACCTGCGGTCATCGGCCATCTTCCACTTTTGCACACGAGCGCCGCCTACTGGCCTGTCATCCGGACTGCAAAAGGGTTGCTTTTCTCTTTTCCTGCCACAAAAATAAAAGTCAATCACAACCAAAGTTATTTTCTATTAAAAAATTTTATTAATTAAATTGTTAGGATCGTTACCAACAGTGTTCGGGTTCGGGTTAGGGTTAGGGGTTAGGGGTTTAGC
>NW_028233734.1:117500-125000 GCF_054856555.1 Leptonotus elevatus
TTATTCATCATTAATATAGTAATGTTCTTTTGTGCCACCATAAAAGGTAATAGGTGATATAGCAAAGAACAACAAAGATGTTTTAAAATTAAACAATAAATGTTAAGTTATTTTCATGTGCACTCTTTTTCACGCGCCTCGACAGTCAAAAAGTTTGTTCATTGGTGTGTCTCGTGTCTACTTTGGGACTTACTTTTGTCCCGTCTTTACTCCCGTGCGGCCGCCATCTTGCCGCACGTGCTGATGAATCCATTCGTGACCCGCGCACACCTGTCTCCTAATGAGCTGCGGGCTACCAATCAAAACAAATGTACCCGCATCCAATCCATCTTCACTTCTGTCAGTGGAGCTGAATTCAAGACAGCCATCTTTATTACACAAACAACAAAAACCCGCACAGTTCAATTCCCAAGTAGAAAACCATCAGGTGTGTCATTTACGACAGCAAAAATAAAACAACCAAAAACAAGTCACTAAATGCTGGCCAGCATTAAAAACGAACCAAAACAAAGAGCAAGGACGGCGCCGCAACCGCTGTGGAGTCCCTCGAGTCCTGCAAGAAGCCAAACGTCACCATGAGGAAGGACAACAAACGGCAACAACATTTACAGATTTACTCGTGCGCGCGCTCACCAACCTAACAGAAGGCCACGAGTGCGGCCGCCATCTTGCCGTAAATGGCGAACAATCCAATCAACGCGCACCTCTGGCTTTATAAACTGCAGACCTGCGGTCATCGGCCATCTTCCACTTTTGCACACGAGCGCCGCCTACTGGCCTGTCATCCGGACTGCAAAAGGGTTGCTTTTCTCTTTTCCTGCCACAAAAATAAAAGTCAATCACAACCAAAGTTATTTTCTATTAAAAAATTTTATTAATTAAATTGTTAGGATCGTTACCAACAGTGTTCGGGTTCGGGTTAGGGTTAGGGGTTAGGGGTTTAGCATGTACATTTGTCACCTCTGCTGGTCGCAGCCAAAAAAGTGCACGTTATTTTGCATGTCTGTCATTCATCATCCATGAACACGACTGCATTTGAATGTTGCTCGAATTTCTTTGGATGCGACTTGGTGTCAAAAGTTTGACAACCACCGTTCGGGAGGATCAGGAAGCAAAACCAGCTTTCAGTACATGTGACAGAAATCCATTGCTGCGATTGGACGGCTTGAGACCAAGAAAGAAGAAATCCTTCTCACCGTGTCACTGATTCTTTCATACAAGTCAAACGGACAAAAAGTTCCAGAATGCAAACAAATCTCCTCTCATGCACCAAAGCATGTAAAACCCGTTGCGTGTCTTCACATAAACGTCACATTTGAAATATTCTCTGATCAAGTAAATATTGCTCAGGAATGTGGTGTACAGCAGTCGTTCAGGGATTTTTGTGACAAAAAAAAAAAGTTGTAACAGTCTTGAGCAGACAAGCAGTTTTTTTTGTTATTTTTTTTTTTTTTTAAGTACTTCTCGTGGTGTGGGGGGGGGGGAACATTTAGCTGCCACGAATATGGTGAAACTCGTGTCATGTGAAAGGAAATAAACAAGTGGACTACAACTAACATGGCCGTCCCTCCCTGCGCAGAAGCCCTGAGGACAAATCATAAAAATAAAAATTCTTGATTCTCAAGGGAACACTTCCTGGTTCCTTGTGGTCTCCATAGCAACAAGGATGACCAAACAAACAAAACAAACTATCACAGTTCTTGAAATCGTCCAGTTTTAAAGGAAGGAGAAAAAAGAAGCAGGGAAAAAAAAAAAAAGGTCCAGTGAGTACAGCAGGGCTAAACTAAGCTAAGCTAGTTACAATCGTAAACAAAGTCATAGTTGCTAGGCTCTTTGGGAATGGGGGGCGGCGCTTCGGGGATCTGGATGTTCTCCAGGTCCAGTAGGCGGAGCTTCATCTCCATGGAGAGCAGCGTGTCCATGTCGGATTTGGTGTAGTCGCTGGTCATCTCCTTGCCGAGGAGCGCGTTCAGACCGTCCGTCCACACACTGGTGACGGGTTCAAGGACAAAGAGTCAACAACTGACGACCAACATGATGTCAACTGAGAAACAAAAGAGGACAATATTGCAAAATACATGCCAATACAACGAGCAGCTCAATTGAAATGACTTTGCAGCCCACTAGATGGCGCCGTGGCACAATGGTTAAGAATCACTGCAGTTGAGGATGACAGCTGCCATTAGCCATTGTACACAATTAGCATCCTCTATTTTCCATTCTCCGTAAGCTGCTGCCAGGAGCTGCTATTGAGCTTTTTCTGCTTCTTTTTTAGCTTCCAACTGCTCCCAATTGCAGATAACGGGTGGCTAACGCTCGCTTTCAGCAGCTACGACCAGCTGCACTTTTAACTTCCTGTCACGTAGCCACTGTTAGCTTCTTATTAAAATTGTTATTATTCGTTTAACTTCAAATGTACAGAACATATTGTTGAACATTATATAGAAAAGGTAACAGACAAGCTTAGAAATCTCCTAAAACAACGCAATTTTATTTTATTTTTATTTTATTTTTAATTTATTTTTATTTTATTTTAATTTTATTTTTATTTTTATTTTTATTTTTATTTTTATTTTATTTTTATTTTATTTTTATTTTATTTTTATTTTATTTTTATTTTATTTTTATTTTATTTTATTTTATTTTATATTTTATTTTATTTTTATTTTAAATTTAATTTAATTTTATTTTATTTTTAATTTAATTTTATTTAATTTTATTTTAAATTTAATTTTATTTTAAATTTAATTTTAATTTTATTTTATTTTATTTTAAATTTAATTTAATTTAATTTTATTTTATTTTATTTTAAATATAATTTTATTTTATTTTAAATTTAATTTTATTTTATTTTAAATTAAATTTAATTTTATTTTAAATTTAATTTTATTTTAAATTTAATTTTATTTTAAATTTAATTTAATTTAATTTAATTTTATTTTAAATGTAATTTAATTTTATTTTAAATTTAATTTTATTTTATTTTAAATTTAATTTAATTTTATTTTAAATTTAATTTTATTTTATTTTATTTTAAATTTAATTTTTATTTTATTTTAAATTTAATTTTTATTTTAAATTTAATTTTATTTTATTTTATTTTATTTTAAATTTAATTTAATTTAATTTAATTTTATTTTAAATTTAATTTTATTTTAAATTTAATTTAATTTAATTTAATTTTATTTTAAATGTAATTTAATTTTATTTTAAATTTAATTTTATTTTATTTTAAATTTAATTTAATTTAATTTAATTTAATTTAATTTTATTTTAAATTTAATTTAATTTAATTTTATTTTAAATTTAATTTTTATTTTAAATTTAATTTAATTTTATTTTAAATTTAATTTTATTTTATTTTAATTTTATTTTAAATTTAATTTTATTTTAAATTTAATTTTATTTTATTTTATTTAAAATTTAATTTTATTTTAAATTTAATTTTATTTTATTTCAAAAAAAAATTAAATTAAATTAAATTTAAAATAAAATAAAATTAAATTAAATTAAATTTAATTTAAAATAAAATAAAATTAAATTAAATTTAAAATAAAATAAAATAAAATTTAAAATAAAATAAAATTATATTTAAAATAAAATAAAATTACATTTAAAATAAAATTAAATTAAATTAAATTAAATTTAAAATAAAATTAAATTTAAAATAAAATTAAAATAAAATTAAATTAAATTTAAAATAAAATAAAATTAAATTTAAAATAAAATTAAATTACATTTAAAATAAAATTAAATTAAATTAAATTAAATTTAAAATAAAATTAAATTAAATTAAATTTAAAATAAAATTAAATTAAATTAAATTAAATTAAATTTAAAATAAAATAAAATTAAATTTAAAATAAAATTAAATTACATTTAAAATAAAATTAAATTAAATTAAATTAAATTTAAAATAAAATTAAATTTAAAATAAAATTAAATTAAATTAAATTAAATTTAAAATAAAATAAAATTAAATTAAATTTTAAATAATAGTGAGCACCCACTTGTGGAGATGTTAGCCAACGCTAATCTGTGTATCAACCAAATCTCACTTTCGGATTTGATATTATAGTCTTAGTCTGTGTAGTCCAGTAGTTGCTTGAAATTGGCAAATTTTCACAAGTCATGTCTGGAGAAACTTGGTGTGAAGAATTTACATATAGGCCATAATACTGCTGGGTCAACAGAGAGTCCGGCTTTTATTACCATGACGACCAGGGAACTAGAGAGAGTTGTTAAAAAAAAAAAAAAAAAAATGCTCATAGAGAAAATATGTTTAACTTGTGAAACTTATGAACCAAACCAGGTTTACACTTTTGGAATTGTACATTGCAAGTGTGTAAATGCCAAGAGTCTCACAACCTTGGCATGTGCAAGCAGGCATCCCAACATCAACAAAAACAAACTCAAGGTCTCCTCCTACATACAAGCATTGCCTCTGTGCTGACTGGGAGAATGTGACGTACCCATGCCAGTCAAGGTCCACCACGAACACGAGGAGTCCTTTTTTTAAACTGCACTGGCAGTACAGAATGTACAAAATACAAAAAAAAATATAAAAAAATGGGTTGCTGTAACTAGAGTTGTAGAGGCAGTGATTAGTGGTAACAAGTGTGTAGCGCTGTACTGCACCCTGCTGGTCAAAAGATGTTAGTACAGATATACGCATGCCAAAAATACATACATTATTCATCATTAATATAGTAATGTTCTTTTGTGCCACCATAAAAGGTAATAGGTGATATAGCAAAGAACAACAAAGATGTTTTAAAATTAAACAATAAATGTTAAGTTATTTTCATGTGCACTCTTTTTCACGCGCCTCGACAGTCAAAAAGTTTGTTCATTGGTGTGTCTCGTGTCTACTTTGGGACTTACTTTTGTCCCGTCTTTACTCCCGTGCGGCCGCCATCTTGCCGCACGTGCTGATGAATCCATTCGTGACCCGCGCACACCTGTCTCCTAATGAGCTGCGGGCTACCAATCAAAACAAATGTACCCGCATCCAATCCATCTTCACTTCTGTCAGTGGAGCTGAATTCAAGACAGCCATCTTTATTACACAAACAACAAAAACCCGCACAGTTCAATTCCCAAGTAGAAAACCATCAGGTGTGTCATTTACGACAGCAAAAATAAAACAACCAAAAACAAGTCACTAAATGCTGGCCAGCATTAAAAACGAACCAAAACAAAGAGCAAGGACGGCGCCGCAACCGCTGTGGAGTCCCTCGAGTCCTGCAAGAAGCCAAACGTCACCATGAGGAAGGACAACAAACGCCAACAACATTTACAGATTTACTCGTGCGCGCGCTCACCAACCTAACAGAAGGCCACGAGTGCGGCCGCCATCTTGCCGTAAATGGCGAACAATCCAATCAACGCGCACCTCTGGCTTTATAAACTGCAGACCTGCGGTCATCGGCCATCTTCCACTTTTGCACACGAGCGCCGCCTACTGGCCTGTCATCCGGACTGCAAAAGGGTTGCTTTTCTCTTTTCCTGCCACAAAAATAAAAGTCAATCACAACCAAAGTTATTTTCTATTAAAAAATTTTATTAATTAAATTGTTAGGATCGTTACCAACAGTGTTCGGGTTCGGGTTAGGGTTAGGGGTTAGGGGTTTAGCATGTACATTTGTCACCTCTGCTGGTCGCAGCCAAAAAAGTGCACGTTATTTTGCATGTCTGTCATTCATCATCCATGAACACGACTGCATTTGAATGTTGCTCGAATTTCTTTGGATGCGACTTGGTGTCAAAAGTTTGACAACCACCGTTCGGGAGGATCAGGAAGCAAAACCAGCTTTCAGTACATGTGACAGAAATCCATTGCTGCGATTGGACGGCTTGAGACCAAGAAAGAAGAAATCCTTCTCACCGTGTCACTGATTCTTTCATACAAGTCAAACGGACAAAAAGTTCCAGAATGCAAACAAATCTCCTCTCATGCACCAAAGCATGTAAAACCCGTTGCGTGTCTTCACATAAACGTCACATTTGAAATATTCTCTGATCAAGTAAATATTGCTCAGGAATGTGGTGTACAGCAGTCGTTCAGGGATTTTTGTGACAAAAAAAAAAAGTTGTAACAGTCTTGAGCAGACAAGCAGTTTTTTTTGTTATTTTTTTTTTTTTTTAAGTACTTCTCGTGGTGTGGGGGGGGGGGAACATTTAGCTGCCACGAATATGGTGAAACTCGTGTCATGTGAAAGGAAATAAACAAGTGGACTACAACTAACATGGCCGTCCCTCCCTGCGCAGAAGCCCTGAGGACAAATCATAAAAATAAAAATTCTTGATTCTCAAGGGAACACTTCCTGGTTCCTTGTGGTCTCCATAGCAACAAGGATGACCAAACAAACAAAACAAACTATCACAGTTCTTGAAATCGTCCAGTTTTAAAGGAAGGAGAAAAAAGAAGCAGGGAAAAAAAAAAAAAGGTCCAGTGAGTACAGCAGGGCTAAACTAAGCTAAGCTAGTTACAATCGTAAACAAAGTCATAGTTGCTAGGCTCTTTGGGAATGGGGGGCGGCGCTTCGGGGATCTGGATGTTCTCCAGGTCCAGTAGGCGGAGCTTCATCTCCATGGAGAGCAGCGTGTCCATGTCGGATTTGGTGTAGTCGCTGGTCATCTCCTTGCCGAGGAGCGCGTTCAGACCGTCCGTCCACACACTGGTGACGGGTTCAAGGACAAAGAGTCAACAACTGACGACCAACATGATGTCAACTGAGAAACAAAAGAGGACAATATTGCAAAATACATGCCAATACAACGAGCAGCTCAATTGAAATGACTTTGCAGCCCACTAGATGGCGCCGTGGCACAATGGTTAAGAATCACTGCAGTTGAGGATGACAGCTGCCATTAGCCATTGTACACAATTAGCATCCTCTATTTTCCATTCTCCGTAAGCTGCTGCCAGGAGCTGCTATTGAGCTTTTTCTGCTTCTTTTTTAGCTTCCAACTGCTCCCAATTGCAGATAACGGGTGGCTAACGCTCGCTTTCAGCAGCTACGACCAGCTGCACTTTTAACTTCCTGTCACGTAGCCACTGTTAGCTTCTTATTAAAATTGTTATTATTCGTTTAACTTCAAATGTACAGAACATATTGTTGAACATTATATAGAAAAGGTAACAGACAAGCTTAGAAATCTCCTAAAACAACGCAATTTTATTTTATTTTTATTTTATTTTTAATTTATTTTTATTTTATTTTAATTTTATTTTTATTTTTATTTTTATTTTTATTTTTATTTTATTTTTATTTTATTTTTATTTTATTTTTATTTTATTTTTATTTTATTTTTATTTTATTTTATTTTATTTTTATTTTATTTTATTTTTATTTTTATTTTTATTTTTATTTTAAATTTAATTTAATTTTATTTTATTTTTAATTTAATTTTATTTAATTTTATTTTAAATTTAATTTTATTTTAAATTTAATTTTAATTTAATTTTATTTTATTTTAAATTTAATTTAATTTAAT
>NW_028233734.1:127500-157500 GCF_054856555.1 Leptonotus elevatus
AAATAAAATTAAATTTAAAATAAAATTAAATTAAATTAAATTAAATTTAAAATAAAATAAAATTAAATTAAATTTTAAATAATAGTGAGCACCCACTTGTGGAGATGTTAGCCAACGCTAATCTGTGTATCAACCAAATCTCACTTTCGGATTTGATATTATAGTCTTAGTCTGTGTAGTCCAGTAGTTGCTTGAAATTGGCAAATTTTCACAAGTCATGTCTGGAGAAACTTGGTGTGAAGAATTTACATATAGGCCATAATACTGCTGGGTCAACAGAGAGTCCGGCTTTTATTACCATGACGACCAGGGAACTAGAGAGAGTTGTTAAAAAAAAAAAAAAAAAAATGCTCATAGAGAAAATATGTTTAACTTGTGAAACTTATGAACCAAACCAGGTTTACACTTTTGGAATTGTACATTGCAAGTGTGTAAATGCCAAGAGTCTCACAACCTTGGCATGTGCAAGCAGGCATCCCAACATCAACAAAAACAAACTCAAGGTCTCCTCCTACATACAAGCATTGCCTCTGTGCTGACTGGGAGAATGTGACGTACCCATGCCAGTCAAGGTCCACCACGAACACGAGGAGTCCTTTTTTTAAACTGCACTGGCAGTACAGAATGTACAAAATACAAAAAAATATATAAAAAAATGGGTTGCTGTAACTAGAGTTGTAGAGGCAGTGATTAGTGGTAACAAGTGTGTAGCGCTGTACTGCACCCTGCTGGTCAAAAGATGTTAGTACAGATATACGCATGCCAAAAATACATACATTATTCATCATTAATATAGTAATGTTCTTTTGTGCCACCATAAAAGGTAATAGGTGATATAGCAAAGAACAACAAAGATGTTTTAAAATTAAACAATAAATGTTAAGTTATTTTCATGTGCACTCTTTTTCACGCGCCTCGACAGTCAAAAAGTTTGTTCATTGGTGTGTCTCGTGTCTACTTTGGGACTTACTTTTGTCCCGTCTTTACTCCCGTGCGGCCGCCATCTTGCCGCACGTGCTGATGAATCCATTCGTGACCCGCGCACACCTGTCTCCTAATGAGCTGCGGGCTACCAATCAAAACAAATGTACCCGCATCCAATCCATCTTCACTTCTGTCAGTGGAGCTGAATTCAAGACAGCCATCTTTATTACACAAACAACAAAAACCCGCACAGTTCAATTCCCAAGTAGAAAACCATCAGGTGTGTCATTTACGACAGCAAAAATAAAACAACCAAAAACAAGTCACTAAATGCTGGCCAGCATTAAAAACGAACCAAAACAAAGAGCAAGGACGGCGCCGCAACCGCTGTGGAGTCCCTCGAGTCCTGCAAGAAGCCAAACGTCACCATGAGGAAGGACAACAAACGCCAACAACATTTACAGATTTACTCGTGCGCGCGCTCACCAACCTAACAGAAGGCCACGAGTGCGGCCGCCATCTTGCCGTAAATGGCGAACAATCCAATCAACGCGCACCTCTGGCTTTATAAACTGCAGACCTGCGGTCATCGGCCATCTTCCACTTTTGCACACGAGCGCCGCCTACTGGCCTGTCATCCGGACTGCAAAAGGGTTGCTTTTCTCTTTTCCTGCCACAAAAATAAAAGTCAATCACAACCAAAGTTATTTTCTATTAAAAAATTTTATTAATTAAATTGTTAGGATCGTTACCAACAGTGTTCGGGTTCGGGTTAGGGTTAGGGGTTAGGGGTTTAGCATGTACATTTGTCACCTCTGCTGGTCGCAGCCAAAAAAGTGCACGTTATTTTGCATGTCTGTCATTCATCATCCATGAACACGACTGCATTTGAATGTTGCTCGAATTTCTTTGGATGCGACTTGGTGTCAAAAGTTTGACAACCACCGTTCGGGAGGATCAGGAAGCAAAACCAGCTTTCAGTACATGTGACAGAAATCCATTGCTGCGATTGGACGGCTTGAGACCAAGAAAGAAGAAATCCTTCTCACCGTGTCACTGATTCTTTCATACAAGTCAAACGGACAAAAAGTTCCAGAATGCAAACAAATCTCCTCTCATGCACCAAAGCATGTAAAACCCGTTGCGTGTCTTCACATAAACGTCACATTTGAAATATTCTCTGATCAAGTAAATATTGCTCAGGAATGTGGTGTACAGCAGTCGTTCAGGGATTTTTGTGACAAAAAAAAAAAGTTGTAACAGTCTTGAGCAGACAAGCAGTTTTTTTTGTTATTTTTTTTTTTTTTTAAGTACTTCTCGTGGTGTGGGGGGGGGGGGAACATTTAGCTGCCACGAATATGGTGAAACTCGTGTCATGTGAAAGGAAATAAACAAGTGGACTACAACTAACATGGCCGTCCCTCCCTGCGCAGAAGCCCTGAGGACAAATCATAAAAATAAAAATTCTTGATTCTCAAGGGAACACTTCCTGGTTCCTTGTGGTCTCCATAGCAACAAGGATGACCAAACAAACAAAACAAACTATCACAGTTCTTGAAATCGTCCAGTTTTAAAGGAAGGAGAAAAAAGAAGCAGGGAAAAAAAAAAAAAGGTCCAGTGAGTACAGCAGGGCTAAACTAAGCTAAGCTAGTTACAATCGTAAACAAAGTCATAGTTGCTAGGCTCTTTGGGAATGGGGGGCGGCGCTTCGGGGATCTGGATGTTCTCCAGGTCCAGTAGGCGGAGCTTCATCTCCATGGAGAGCAGCGTGTCCATGTCGGATTTGGTGTAGTCGCTGGTCATCTCCTTGCCGAGGAGCGCGTTCAGACCGTCCGTCCACACACTGGTGACGGGTTCAAGGACAAAGAGTCAACAACTGACGACCAACATGATGTCAACTGAGAAACAAAAGAGGACAATATTGCAAAATACATGCCAATACAACGAGCAGCTCAATTGAAATGACTTTGCAGCCCACTAGATGGCGCCGTGGCACAATGGTTAAGAATCACTGCAGTTGAGGATGACAGCTGCCATTAGCCATTGTACACAATTAGCATCCTCTATTTTCCATTCTCCGTAAGCTGCTGCCAGGAGCTGCTATTGAGCTTTTTCTGCTTCTTTTTTAGCTTCCAACTGCTCCCAATTGCAGATAACGGGTGGCTAACGCTCGCTTTCAGCAGCTACGACCAGCTGCACTTTTAACTTCCTGTCACGTAGCCACTGTTAGCTTCTTATTAAAATTGTTATTATTCGTTTAACTTCAAATGTACAGAACATATTGTTGAACTTATATAGAAAAGGTAACAGACAAGCTTAGAAATCTCCTAAAACAACGCAATTTTATTTTATTTTTATTTTATTTTTAATTTATTTTTATTTTATTTTAATTTTATTTTTATTTTTATTTTTATTTTTATTTTTATTTTATTTTTATTTTATTTTTATTTTATTTTTATTTTATTTTTATTTTATTTTTATTTTATTTTTATTTTATTTTTATTTTATTTTTATTTTATTTTATTTTATTTTATTTTTATTTTATTTTATTTTTATTTTTATTTTTATTTTTATTTTTATTTTTATTTTTATTTTTATTTTTATTTTAAATTTAATTTAATTTTATTTTATTTTTAATTTAATTTTATTTAATTTTATTTTAAATTTAATTTTATTTTAAATTTAATTTTAATTTAATTTTATTTTATTTTAAATTTAATTTAATTTAATTTTATTTTATTTTATTTTAAATATAATTTTATTTTATTTTAAATTTAATTTTATTTTATTTTAAATTAAATTTAATTTTATTTTAAATTTAATTTTATTTTAAATTTAATTTTATTTTAAATTTAATTTAATTTAATTTAATTTTATTTTAAATGTAATTTAATTTTATTTTAAATTTAATTTTATTTTATTTTAAATTTAATTTAATTTTATTTTAAATTTAATTTTATTTTATTTTATTTTAAATTTAATTTTTATTTTATTTTAAATTTAATTTTTATTTTAAATTTAATTTTATTTTATTTTATTTTATTTTAAATTTAATTTAATTTAATTTAATTTTATTTTAAATTTAATTTTATTTTAAATTTAATTTAATTTAATTTAATTTTATTTTAAATGTAATTTAATTTTATTTTAAATTTAATTTTATTTTATTTTAAATTTAATTTAATTTAATTTAATTTAATTTTATTTTAAATTTAATTTAATTTTATTTTATTTTAAATTTAATTTTTATTTTAAATTTAATTTAATTTTATTTTAAATTTAATTTTATTTTATTTTAAATTTAATTTAATTTTATTTTATTTTAAATTTAATTTAATTTAATTTAATTTTATTTTAAATTTAATTTAATTTAATTTAATTTTATTTTAAATGTAATTTAATTTTATTTTAAATTTAATTTTATTTTATTTTAAATTTAATTTAATTTTATTTTAAATTTAATTTTATTTTATTTTATTTTAAATTTAATTTTTATTTTATTTTAAATTTAATTTTTATTTTAAATTTAATTTTATTTTATTTTATTTTATTTTAAATTTAATTTAATTTAATTTAATTTTATTTTAAATTTAATTTTATTTTAAATTTAATTTAATTTAATTTAATTTTATTTTAAATGTAATTTAATTTTATTTTAAATTTAATTTTATTTTATTTTAAATTTAATTTAATTTAATTTAATTTAATTTTATTTTAAATTTAATTTTATTTTATTTTAAATTTAATTTAATTTAATTTTATTTTAAATTTAATTTAATTTAATTTAATTTTATTTTAAATTTAATTTAATTTAATTTAATTTTATTTTAAATGTTATTTAATTTTATTTTAAATTAAATTTAATTTTATTTTAAATTTAATTTAATTTTATTTTAAATTTAATTTTATTTTATTTTAATTTTATTTTAAATTTAATTTTATTTTAAATTTAATTTTATTTTATTTTATTTAAAATTTAATTTTATTTTAAATTTAATTTTATTTTATTTCAAAAAAAAATTAAATTAAATTAAATTTAAAATAAAATAAAATTAAATTAAATTTTAAATAAAATTAAATTTTAAATAAAATTAAATTAAATTAAATTTTAAATAAAATAAAATAAAATTAAATTTAAAATAAAAATTAAATTTAAAATAAAATAAAATTAAATTTAAAATAAAATTAAATTTAATTTAAAATAAAATAAAATTAAATTTAAAATAAAATAAAATTATATTTAAAATAAAATAAAATAAAATTAAATTAAATTAAATTTAAAATAAAATAAAATTAAATTAAATTTAAAATAAAATAAAATTATATTTAAAATAAAATAAAATTACATTTAAAATAAAATTAAATTAAATTAAATTAAATTTAAAATAAAATTAAATTTAAAATAAAATTAAAATAAAATTAAATTAAATTTAAAATAAAATAAAATTAAATTTAAAATAAAATTAAATTACATTTAAAATAAAATTAAATTAAATTAAATTAAATTTAAAATAAAATTAAATTAAATTAAATTTAAAATAAAATTAAATTAAATTAAATTAAATTAAATTTAAAATAAAATAAAATTAAATTTAAAATAAAATTAAATTACATTTAAAATAAAATTAAATTAAATTAAATTAAATTTAAAATAAAATTAAATTTAAAATAAAATTAAATTAAATTAAATTAAATTTAAAATAAAATAAAATTAAATTAAATTTTAAATAATAGTGAGCACCCACTTGTGGAGATGTTAGCCAACGCTAATCTGTGTATCAACCAAATCTCACTTTCGGATTTGATATTATAGTCTTAGTCTGTGTAGTCCAGTAGTTGCTTGAAATTGGCAAATTTTCACAAGTCATGTCTGGAGAAACTTGGTGTGAAGAATTTACATATAGGCCATAATACTGCTGGGTCAACAGAGAGTCCGGCTTTTATTACCATGACGACCAGGGAACTAGAGAGAGTTGTTAAAAAAAAAAAAAAAAAATGCTCATAGAGAAAATATGTTTAACTTGTGAAACTTATGAACCAAACCAGGTTTACACTTTTGGAATTGTACATTGCAAGTGTGTAAATGCCAAGAGTCTCACAACCTTGGCATGTGCAAGCAGGCATCCCAACATCAACAAAAACAAACTCAAGGTCTCCTCCTACATACAAGCATTGCCTCTGTGCTGACTGGGAGAATGTGACGTACCCATGCCAGTCAAGGTCCACCACGAACACGAGGAGTCCTTTTTTTAAACTGCACTGGCAGTACAGAATGTACAAAATACAAAAAAAAATATAAAAAAATGGGTTGCTGTAACTAGAGTTGTAGAGGCAGTGATTAGTGGTAACAAGTGTGTAGCGCTGTACTGCACCCTGCTGGTCAAAAGATGTTAGTACAGATATACGCATGCCAAAAATACATACATTATTCATCATTAATATAGTAATGTTCTTTTGTGCCACCATAAAAGGTAATAGGTGATATAGCAAAGAACAACAAAGATGTTTTAAAATTAAACAATAAATGTTAAGTTATTTTCATGTGCACTCTTTTTCACGCGCCTCGACAGTCAAAAAGTTTGTTCATTGGTGTGTCTCGTGTCTACTTTGGGACTTACTTTTGTCCCGTCTTTACTCCCGTGCGGCCGCCATCTTGCCGCACGTGCTGATGAATCCATTCGTGACCCGCGCACACCTGTCTCCTAATGAGCTGCGGGCTACCAATCAAAACAAATGTACCCGCATCCAATCCATCTTCACTTCTGTCAGTGGAGCTGAATTCAAGACAGCCATCTTTATTACACAAACAACAAAAACCCGCACAGTTCAATTCCCAAGTAGAAAACCATCAGGTGTGTCATTTACGACAGCAAAAATAAAACAACCAAAAACAAGTCACTAAATGCTGGCCAGCATTAAAAACGAACCAAAACAAAGAGCAAGGACGGCGCCGCAACCGCTGTGGAGTCCCTCGAGTCCTGCAAGAAGCCAAACGTCACCATGAGGAAGGACAACAAACGCCAACAACATTTACAGATTTACTCGTGCGCGCGCTCACCAACCTAACAGAAGGCCACGAGTGCGGCCGCCATCTTGCCGTAAATGGCGAACAATCCAATCAACGCGCACCTCTGGCTTTATAAACTGCAGACCTGCGGTCATCGGCCATCTTCCACTTTTGCACACGAGCGCCGCCTACTGGCCTGTCATCCGGACTGCAAAAGGGTTGCTTTTCTCTTTTCCTGCCACAAAAATAAAAGTCAATCACAACCAAAGTTATTTTCTATTAAAAAATTTTATTAATTAAATTGTTAGGATCGTTACCAACAGTGTTCGGGTTCGGGTTAGGGTTAGGGGTTAGGGGTTTAGCATGTACATTTGTCACCTCTGCTGGTCGCAGCCAAAAAAGTGCACGTTATTTTGCATGTCTGTCATTCATCATCCATGAACACGACTGCATTTGAATGTTGCTCGAATTTCTTTGGATGCGACTTGGTGTCAAAAGTTTGACAACCACCGTTCGGGAGGATCAGGAAGCAAAACCAGCTTTCAGTACATGTGACAGAAATCCATTGCTGCGATTGGACGGCTTGAGACCAAGAAAGAAGAAATCCTTCTCACCGTGTCACTGATTCTTTCATACAAGTCAAACGGACAAAAAGTTCCAGAATGCAAACAAATCTCCTCTCATGCACCAAAGCATGTAAAACCCGTTGCGTGTCTTCACATAAACGTCACATTTGAAATATTCTCTGATCAAGTAAATATTGCTCAGGAATGTGGTGTACAGCAGTCGTTCAGGGATTTTTGTGACAAAAAAAAAAAGTTGTAACAGTCTTGAGCAGACAAGCAGTTTTTTTTGTTATTTTTTTTTTTTTTTAAGTACTTCTCGTGGTGTGGGGGGGGGGGGGGGGAACATTTAGCTGCCACGAATATGGTGAAACTCGTGTCATGTGAAAGGAAATAAACAAGTGGACTACAACTAACATGGCCGTCCCTCCCTGCGCAGAAGCCCTGAGGACAAATCATAAAAATAAAAATTCTTGATTCTCAAGGGAACACTTCCTGGTTCCTTGTGGTCTCCATAGCAACAAGGATGACCAAACAAACAAAACAAACTATCACAGTTCTTGAAATCGTCCAGTTTTAAAGGAAGGAGAAAAAAGAAGCAGGGAAAAAAAAAAAAAGGTCCAGTGAGTACAGCAGGGCTAAACTAAGCTAAGCTAGTTACAATCGTAAACAAAGTCATAGTTGCTAGGCTCTTTGGGAATGGGGGGCGGCGCTTCGGGGATCTGGATGTTCTCCAGGTCCAGTAGGCGGAGCTTCATCTCCATGGAGAGCAGCGTGTCCATGTCGGATTTGGTGTAGTCGCTGGTCATCTCCTTGCCGAGGAGCGCGTTCAGACCGTCCGTCCACACACTGGTGACGGGTTCAAGGACAAAGAGTCAACAACTGACGACCAACATGATGTCAACTGAGAAACAAAAGAGGACAATATTGCAAAATACATGCCAATACAACGAGCAGCTCAATTGAAATGACTTTGCAGCCCACTAGATGGCGCCGTGGCACAATGGTTAAGAATCACTGCAGTTGAGGATGACAGCTGCCATTAGCCATTGTACACAATTAGCATCCTCTATTTTCCATTCTCCGTAAGCTGCTGCCAGGAGCTGCTATTGAGCTTTTTCTGCTTCTTTTTTAGCTTCCAACTGCTCCCAATTGCAGATAACGGGTGGCTAACGCTCGCTTTCAGCAGCTACGACCAGCTGCACTTTTAACTTCCTGTCACGTAGCCACTGTTAGCTTCTTATTAAAATTGTTATTATTCGTTTAACTTCAAATGTACAGAACATATTGTTGAACATTATATAGAAAAGGTAACAGACAAGCTTAGAAATCTCCTAAAACAACGCAATTTTATTTTATTTTTATTTTATTTTTAATTTATTTTTATTTTATTTTAATTTTATTTTTATTTTTATTTTTATTTTTATTTTATTTTTATTTTATTTTTATTTTATTTTTATTTTATTTTTATTTTATTTTTATTTTATTTTTATTTTATTTTATTTTATTTTATTTTTATTTTATTTTATTTTTATTTTTATTTTTATTTTTATTTTTAATTTAATTTAATTTTATTTTATTTTTAATTTAATTTTATTTAATTTTATTTTAAATTTAATTTTATTTTAAATTTAATTTTAATTTAATTTTATTTTATTTTAAATTTAATTTAATTTAATTTTATTTTATTTTATTTTAAATATAATTTTATTTTATTTTAAATTTAATTTTATTTTATTTTAAATTAAATTTAATTTTATTTTAAAT
This sequence comes from Leptonotus elevatus, assembly GCF_054856555.1. Classification (NCBI taxonomy): domain Eukaryota; kingdom Metazoa; phylum Chordata; class Actinopteri; order Syngnathiformes; family Syngnathidae; genus Leptonotus; species Leptonotus elevatus. The sequence continues at coordinate 136,762 of NW_028233734.1, forward strand.
TTAATTTTATTTTAAATTTAATTTTATTTTAAATTTAATTTAATTTAATTTAATTTTATTTTAAATGTAATTTAATTTTATTTTAAATTTAATTTAATTTTATTTTAAATTTAATTTAATTTTATTTTAAATTTAATTTTATTTTATTTTATTTTAAATTTAATTTTTATTTTATTTTAAATTTAATTTTTATTTTAAATTTAATTTTATTTTATTTTATTTTATTTTAAATTTAATTTAATTTAATTTAATTTTATTTTAAATTTAATTTAATTTAATTTAATTTTATTTTAAATGTAATTTAATTTTATTTTAAATTTAATTTAATTTTATTTTAAATTTAATTTAATTTAATTTAATTTAATTTTATTTTAAATTTAATTTAATTTTATTTTATTTTAAATTTAATTTTTATTTTAAATTTAATTTAATTTTATTTTAAATTTAATTTTATTTTATTTTAAATTTAATTTAATTTTATTTTATTTTAAATTTAATTTAATTTAATTTAATTTTATTTTAAATTTAATTTAATTTAATTTAATTTTATTTTAAATGTAATTTAATTTTATTTTAAATTTAATTTTATTTTATTTTAAATTTAATTTAATTTAATTCAATTTAATTTTATTTTAAATTTAATTTAATTTTATTTTATTTTAAATTTAATTTTTATTTTAAATTTAATTTAATTTTATTTTAAATTTAATTTTATTTTATTTTAAATTTAATTTAATTTAATTTTATTTTAAATTTAATTTAATTTAATTTAATTTTATTTTAAATTTAATTTAATTTAATTTAATTTTATTTTAAATGTAATTTAATTTTATTTTAAATTTAATTTTATTTTATTTTAAATTTAATTTAATTTTATTTTAAATTTAATTTTATTTTATTTTAATTTTATTTTAAATTTAATTTTATTTTAAATTTAATTTTATTTTATTTTATTTAAAATTTAATTTTATTTAAAATTTAATTTTATTTTAAATTTAATTTAATTTTATTTCAAAAAAAAATTAAATTAAATTAAATTTAAAATAAAATAAAATTAAATTAAATTTTAAATAAAATTAAATTTTAAATAAAATTAAATTTAATTAAATTTTAAATAAAATAAAATAAAATTAAATTTAAAATAAAAATTTAATTTAAAATAAAATAAAATTAAATTTTAAATAAAATAAAATAAAATTAAATTTAAAATAAAAATTAAATTTAAAATAAAATAAAATTATATTTAAAATAAAATAAAATAAAATTTAATTAAATTAAATTTAAAATAAAATAAAATTAAATTAAATTTAAAATAAAATAAAATAAAATTTAAAATAAAATAAAATTATATTTAAAATAAAATAAAATTACATTTAAAATAAAATTTAAAATAAAATAAAATTATATTTAAAATAAAATAAAATTACATTTAAAATTAAAATAAAATTAAATTAAATTTAAAATAAAATTAAATTAAATTTAAAATAAAATAAAATTAAATTTAAAATAAAATTAAATTACATTTAAAATAAAATTAAATTAAATTAAATTAAATTTAAAATAAAATTAAATTAAATTAAATTTAAAATAAAATTAAATTAAATTAAATTAAATTAAATTTAAAATAAAATAAAATTAAATTTAAAATAAAATTAAATTACATTTAAAATAAAATTAAATTAAATTAAATTAAATTTAAAATAAAATTAAATTTAAAATAAAATTAAATTAAATTAAATTAAATTTAAAATAAAATAAAATTAAATTAAATTTTAAATAATAGTGAGCACCCACTTGTGGAGATGTTAGCCAACGCTAATCTGTGTATCAACCAAATCTCACTTTCGGATTTGATATTATAGTCTTAGTCTGTGTAGTCCAGTAGTTGCTTGAAATTGGCAAATTTTCACAAGTCATGTCTGGAGAAACTTGGTGTGAAGAATTTACATATAGGCCATAATACTGCTGGGTCAACAGAGAGTCCGGCTTTTATTACCATGACGACCAGGGAACTAGAGAGAGTTGTTAAAAAAAAAAAAAAAAAAATGCTCATAGAGAAAATATGTTTAACTTGTGAAACTTATGAACCAAACCAGGTTTACACTTTTGGAATTGTACATTGCAAGTGTGTAAATGCCAAGAGTCTCACAACCTTGGCATGTGCAAGCAGGCATCCCAACATCAACAAAAACAAACTCAAGGTCTCCTCCTACATACAAGCATTGCCTCTGTGCTGACTGGGAGAATGTGACGTACCCATGCCAGTCAAGGTCCACCACGAACACGAGGAGTCCTTTTTTTAAACTGCACTGGCAGTACAGAATGTACAAAATACAAAAAAAAATATAAAAAAATGGGTTGCTGTAACTAGAGTTGTAGAGGCAGTGATTAGTGGTAACAAGTGTGTAGCGCTGTACTGCACCCTGCTGGTCAAAAGATGTTAGTACAGATATACGCATGCCAAAAATACATACATTATTCATCATTAATATAGTAATGTTCTTTTGTGCCACCATAAAAGGTAATAGGTGATATAGCAAAGAACAACAAAGATGTTTTAAAATTAAACAATAAATGTTAAGTTATTTTCATGTGCACTCTTTTTCACGCGCCTCGACAGTCAAAAAGTTTGTTCATTGGTGTGTCTCGTGTCTACTTTGGGACTTACTTTTGTCCCGTCTTTACTCCCGTGCGGCCGCCATCTTGCCGCACGTGCTGATGAATCCATTCGTGACCCGCGCACACCTGTCTCCTAATGAGCTGCGGGCTACCAATCAAAACAAATGTACCCGCATCCAATCCATCTTCACTTCTGTCAGTGGAGCTGAATTCAAGACAGCCATCTTTATTACACAAACAACAAAAACCCGCACAGTTCAATTCCCAAGTAGAAAACCATCAGGTGTGTCATTTACGACAGCAAAAATAAAACAACCAAAAACAAGTCACTAAATGCTGGCCAGCATTAAAAACGAACCAAAACAAAGAGCAAGGACGGCGCCGCAACCGCTGTGGAGTCCCTCGAGTCCTGCAAGAAGCCAAACGTCACCATGAGGAAGGACAACAAACGCCAACAACATTTACAGATTTACTCGTGCGCGCGCTCACCAACCTAACAGAAGGCCACGAGTGCGGCCGCCATCTTGCCGTAAATGGCGAACAATCCAATCAACGCGCACCTCTGGCTTTATAAACTGCAGACCTGCGGTCATCGGCCATCTTCCACTTTTGCACACGAGCGCCGCCTACTGGCCTGTCATCCGGACTGCAAAAGGGTTGCTTTTCTCTTTTCCTGCCACAAAAATAAAAGTCAATCACAACCAAAGTTATTTTCTATTAAAAAATTTTATTAATTAAATTGTTAGGATCGTTACCAACAGTGTTCGGGTTCGGGTTAGGGTTAGGGGTTAGGGGTTTAGCATGTACATTTGTCACCTCTGCTGGTCGCAGCCAAAAAAGTGCACGTTATTTTGCATGTCTGTCATTCATCATCCATGAACACGACTGCATTTGAATGTTGCTCGAATTTCTTTGGATGCGACTTGGTGTCAAAAGTTTGACAACCACCGTTCGGGAGGATCAGGAAGCAAAACCAGCTTTCAGTACATGTGACAGAAATCCATTGCTGCGATTGGACGGCTTGAGACCAAGAAAGAAGAAATCCTTCTCACCGTGTCACTGATTCTTTCATACAAGTCAAACGGACAAAAAGTTCCAGAATGCAAACAAATCTCCTCTCATGCACCAAAGCATGTAAAACCCGTTGCGTGTCTTCACATAAACGTCACATTTGAAATATTCTCTGATCAAGTAAATATTGCTCAGGAATGTGGTGTACAGCAGTCGTTCAGGGATTTTTGTGACAAAAAAAAAAAGTTGTAACAGTCTTGAGCAGACAAGCAGTTTTTTTTGTTATTTTTTTTTTTTTTTAAGTACTTCTCGTGGTGTGGGGGGGGGGGGGGGGGAACATTTAGCTGCCACGAATATGGTGAAACTCGTGTCATGTGAAAGGAAATAAACAAGTGGACTACAACTAACATGGCCGTCCCTCCCTGCGCAGAAGCCCTGAGGACAAATCATAAAAATAAAAATTCTTGATTCTCAAGGGAACACTTCCTGGTTCCTTGTGGTCTCCATAGCAACAAGGATGACCAAACAAACAAAACAAACTATCACAGTTCTTGAAATCGTCCAGTTTTAAAGGAAGGAGAAAAAAGAAGCAGGGAAAAAAAAAAAAAGGTCCAGTGAGTACAGCAGGGCTAAACTAAGCTAAGCTAGTTACAATCGTAAACAAAGTCATAGTTGCTAGGCTCTTTGGGAATGGGGGGCGGCGCTTCGGGGATCTGGATGTTCTCCAGGTCCAGTAGGCGGAGCTTCATCTCCATGGAGAGCAGCGTGTCCATGTCGGATTTGGTGTAGTCGCTGGTCATCTCCTTGCCGAGGAGCGCGTTCAGACCGTCCGTCCACACACTGGTGACGGGTTCAAGGACAAAGAGTCAACAACTGACGACCAACATGATGTCAACTGAGAAACAAAAGAGGACAATATTGCAAAATACATGCCAATACAACGAGCAGCTCAATTGAAATGACTTTGCAGCCCACTAGATGGCGCCGTGGCACAATGGTTAAGAATCACTGCAGTTGAGGATGACAGCTGCCATTAGCCATTGTACACAATTAGCATCCTCTATTTTCCATTCTCCGTAAGCTGCTGCCAGGAGCTGCTATTGAGCTTTTTCTGCTTCTTTTTTAGCTTCCAACTGCTCCCAATTGCAGATAACGGGTGGCTAACGCTCGCTTTCAGCAGCTACGACCAGCTGCACTTTTAACTTCCTGTCACGTAGCCACTGTTAGCTTCTTATTAAAATTGTTATTATTCGTTTAACTTCAAATGTACAGAACATATTGTTGAACATTATATAGAAAAGGTAACAGACAAGCTTAGAAATCTCCTAAAGCAACGCAACGCAATTTTATTTTATTTTTATTTTATTTTTAATTTATTTTTATTTTATTTTAATTTTATTTTTATTTTTATTTTTATTTTTATTTTTATTTTTATTTTTATTTTATTTTTATTTTATTTTTATTTTATTTTTATTTTATTTTATTTTATTTTATTTTTATTTTATTTTATTTTTATTTTTATTTTTATTTTTATTTTAAATTTAATTTAATTTTATTTTATTTTTAATTTAATTTTATTTAATTTTATTTTAAATTTAATTTTATTTTAAATTTAATTTTAATTTAATTTTATTTTATTTTAAATTTAATTTAATTTAATTTTATTTTATTTTATTTTAAATATAATTTTATTTTATTTTAAATTTAATTTTATTTTATTTTAAATTAAATTTAATTTTATTTTAAATTTAATTTTATTTTAAATTTAATTTTATTTTAAATTTAATTTAATTTAATTTAATTTTATTTTAAATGTAATTTAATTTTATTTTAAATTTAATTTTATTTTATTTTAAATTTAATTTAATTTTATTTTAAATTTAATTTTATTTTATTTTATTTTAAATTTAATTTTTATTTTATTTTAAATTTAATTTTTATTTTAAATTTAATTTTATTTTATTTTATTTTATTTTAAATTTAATTTAATTTAATTTAATTTTATTTTAAATTTAATTTTATTTTAAATTTAATTTAATTTAATTTAATTTTATTTTAAATGTAATTTAATTTTATTTTAAATTTAATTTTATTTTATTTTAAATTTAATTTAATTTAATTTAATTTAATTTTATTTTAAATTTAATTTAATTTTATTTTATTTTAAATTTAATTTTTATTTTAAATTTAATTTAATTTTATTTTAAATTTAATTTTATTTTATTTTAAATTTAATTTAATTTTATTTTATTTTAAATTTAATTTAATTTTATTTAATTTTATTTTAAATTTAATTTAATTTAATTTAATTTAATTTTAAATGTAATTTAATTTTATTTTAAATTAAATTTAATTTTATTTTAAATTTAATTTAATTTTATTTTAAATTTAATTTTATTTTATTTTAATTTTATTTTAAATTTAATTTTATTTTAAATTTAATTTTATTTTATTTTATTTAAAATTTAATTTTATTTTAAATTTAATTTTATTTTATTTAAAAAAAAAATTAAATTAAATTAAATTTAAAATAAAATAAAATTAAATTAAATTTTAAATAAAATTAAATTTTAAATAAAATTAAATTAAATTAAATTTTAAATAAAATAAAATAAAATTAAATTTAAAATAAAAATTAAATTTAAAATAAAATAAAATTAAATTTAAAATAAAATTAAATTTAATTTAAAATAAAATTAAATTAAATTTAAAATAAAATAAAATTATATTTAAAATAAAATAAAATAAAATTAAATTAAATTAAATTTAAAATAAAATAAAATTAAATTAAATTTAAAATAAAATAAAATAAAATTTAAAATAAAATAAAATTATATTTAAAATAAAATAAAATTACATTTAAAATAAAATTAAATTAAATTAAATTTAAAATAAAATAAAATTAAATTTAAAATAAAATTAAATTACATTTAAAATAAAATTAAATTAAATTAAATTAAATTTAAAATAAAATTAAATTAAATTAAATTTAAAATAAAATTAAATTAAATTAAATTAAATTAAATTTAAAATAAAATAAAATAAAATTAAATTTAAAATAAAATTAAATTACATTTAAAATAAAATTAAATTAAATTAAATTAAATTTAAAATAAAATTAAATTTAAAATAAAATTAAATTAAATTAAATTAAATTTAAAATAAAATAAAATTAAATTAAATTTTAAATAATAGTGAGCACCCACTTGTGGAGATGTTAGCCAACGCTAATCTGTGTATCAACCAAATCTCACTTTCGGATTTGATATTATAGTCTTAGTCTGTGTAGTCCAGTAGTTGCTTGAAATTGGCAAATTTTCACAAGTCATGTCTGGAGAAACTTGGTGTGAAGAATTTACATATAGGCCATAATACTGCTGGGTCAACAGAGAGTCCGGCTTTTATTACCATGACGACCAGGGAACTAGAGAGAGTTGTTAAAAAAAAAAAAAAAAAAATGCTCATAGAGAAAATATGTTTAACTTGTGAAACTTATGAACCAAACCAGGTTTACACTTTTGGAATTGTACATTGCAAGTGTGTAAATGCCAAGAGTCTCACAACCTTGGCATGTGCAAGCAGGCATCCCAACATCAACAAAAACAAACTCAAGGTCTCCTCCTACATACAAGCATTGCCTCTGTGCTGACTGGGAGAATGTGACGTACCCATGCCAGTCAAGGTCCACCACGAACACGAGGAGTCCTTTTTTTAAACTGCACTGGCAGTACAGAATGTACAAAATACAAAAAAAAATATAAAAAAATGGGTTGCTGTAACTAGAGTTGTAGAGGCAGTGATTAGTGGTAACAAGTGTGTAGCGCTGTACTGCACCCTGCTGGTCAAAAGATGTTAGTACAGATATACGCATGCCAAAAATACATACATTATTCATCATTAATATAGTAATGTTCTTTTGTGCCACCATAAAAGGTAATAGGTGATATAGCAAAGAACAACAAAGATGTTTTAAAATTAAACAATAAATGTTAAGTTATTTTCATGTGCACTCTTTTTCACGCGCCTCGACAGTCAAAAAGTTTGTTCATTGGTGTGTCTCGTGTCTACTTTGGGACTTACTTTTGTCCCGTCTTTACTCCCGTGCGGCCGCCATCTTGCCGCACGTGCTGATGAATCCATTCGTGACCCGCGCACACCTGTCTCCTAATGAGCTGCGGGCTACCAATCAAAACAAATGTACCCGCATCCAATCCATCTTCACTTCTGTCAGTGGAGCTGAATTCAAGACAGCCATCTTTATTACACAAACAACAAAAACCCGCACAGTTCAATTCCCAAGTAGAAAACCATCAGGTGTGTCATTTACGACAGCAAAAATAAAACAACCAAAAACAAGTCACTAAATGCTGGCCAGCATTAAAAACGAACCAAAACAAAGAGCAAGGACGGCGCCGCAACCGCTGTGGAGTCCCTCGAGTCCTGCAAGAAGCCAAACGTCACCATGAGGAAGGACAACAAACGCCAACAACATTTACAGATTTACTCGTGCGCGCGCTCACCAACCTAACAGAAGGCCACGAGTGCGGCCGCCATCTTGCCGTAAATGGCGAACAATCCAATCAACGCGCACCTCTGGCTTTATAAACTGCAGACCTGCGGTCATCGGCCATCTTCCACTTTTGCACACGAGCGCCGCCTACTGGCCTGTCATCCGGACTGCAAAAGGGTTGCTTTTCTCTTTTCCTGCCACAAAAATAAAAGTCAATCACAACCAAAGTTATTTTCTATTAAAAAATTTTATTAATTAAATTGTTAGGATCGTTACCAACAGTGTTCGGGTTCGGGTTAGGGTTAGGGGTTAGGGGTTTAGCATGTACATTTGTCACCTCTGCTGGTCGCAGCCAAAAAAGTGCACGTTATTTTGCATGTCTGTCATTCATCATCCATGAACACGACTGCATTTGAATGTTGCTCGAATTTCTTTGGATGCGACTTGGTGTCAAAAGTTTGACAACCACCGTTCGGGAGGATCAGGAAGCAAAACCAGCTTTCAGTACATGTGACAGAAATCCATTGCTGCGATTGGACGGCTTGAGACCAAGAAAGAAGAAATCCTTCTCACCGTGTCACTGATTCTTTCATACAAGTCAAACGGACAAAAAGTTCCAGAATGCAAACAAATCTCCTCTCATGCACCAAAGCATGTAAAACCCGTTGCGTGTCTTCACATAAACGTCACATTTGAAATATTCTCTGATCAAGTAAATATTGCTCAGGAATGTGGTGTACAGCAGTCGTTCAGGGATTTTTGTGACAAAAAAAAAAAGTTGTAACAGTCTTGAGCAGACAAGCAGTTTTTTTTGTTATTTTTTTTTTTTTTTTAAGTACTTCTCGTGGTGTGGGGGGGGGGGGAACATTTAGCTGCCACGAATATGGTGAAACTCGTGTCATGTGAAAGGAAATAAACAAGTGGACTACAACTAACATGGCCGTCCCTCCCTGCGCAGAAGCCCTGAGGACAAATCATAAAAATAAAAATTCTTGATTCTCAAGGGAACACTTCCTGGTTCCTTGTGGTCTCCATAGCAACAAGGATGACCAAACAAACAAAACAAACTATCACAGTTCTTGAAATCGTCCAGTTTTAAAGGAAGGAGAAAAAAGAAGCAGGGGAAAAAAAAAAAAGGTCCAGTGAGTACAGCAGGGCTAAACTAAGCTAAGCTAGTTACAATCGTAAACAAAGTCATAGTTGCTAGGCTCTTTGGGAATGGGGGGCGGCGCTTCGGGGATCTGGATGTTCTCCAGGTCCAGTAGGCGGAGCTTCATCTCCATGGAGAGCAGCGTGTCCATGTCGGATTTGGTGTAGTCGCTGGTCATCTCCTTGCCGAGGAGCGCGTTCAGACCGTCCGTCCACACACTGGTGACGGGTTCAAGGACAAAGAGTCAACAACTGACGACCAACATGATGTCAACTGAGAAACAAAAGAGGACAATATTGCAAAATACATGCCAATACAACGAGCAGCTCAATTGAAATGACTTTGCAGCCCACTAGATGGCGCCGTGGCACAATGGTTAAGAATCACTGCAGTTGAGGATGACAGCTGCCATTAGCCATTGTACACAATTAGCATCCTCTATTTTCCATTCTCCGTAAGCTGCTGCCAGGAGCTGCTATTGAGCTTTTTCTGCTTCTTTTTTAGCTTCCAACTGCTCCCAATTGCAGATAACGGGTGGCTAACGCTCGCTTTCAGCAGCTACGACCAGCTGCACTTTTAACTTCCTGTCACGTAGCCACTGTTAGCTTCTTATTAAAATTGTTATTATTCGTTTAACTTCAAATGTACAGAACATATTGTTGAACATTATATAGAAAAGGTAACAGACAAGCTTAGAAATCTCCTAAAACAACGCAATTTTATTTTATTTTTATTTTATTTTTAATTTATTTTTATTTTATTTTAATTTTATTTTTATTTTTATTTTTATTTTTATTTTTATTTTTATTTTATTTTTATTTTATTTTTATTTTATTTTTATTTTATTTTTATTTTATTTTTATTTTATTTTTATTTTATTTTATTTTATTTTATATTTTATTTTATTTTTATTTTAAATTTAATTTAATTTTATTTTATTTTTAATTTAATTTTATTTAATTTTATTTTAAATTTAATTTTATTTTAAATTTAATTTTAATTTTATTTTATTTTATTTTAAATTTAATTTAATTTAATTTTATTTTATTTTATTTTAAATATAATTTTATTTTATTTTAAATTTAATTTTATTTTATTTTAAATTAAATTTAATTTTATTTTAAATTTAATTTTATTTTAAATTTAATTTTATTTTAAATTTAATTTAATTTAATTTAATTTTATTTTAAATGTAATTTAATTTTATTTTAAATTTAATTTTATTTTATTTTAAATTTAATTTAATTTTATTTTAAATTTAATTTTATTTTATTTTATTTTAAATTTAATTTTTATTTTATTTTAAATTTAATTTTTATTTTAAATTTAATTTTATTTTATTTTATTTTATTTTAAATTTAATTTAATTTAATTTAATTTTATTTTAAATTTAATTTTATTTTAAATTTAATTTAATTTAATTTAATTTTATTTTAAATGTAATTTAATTTTATTTTAAATTTAATTTTATTTTATTTTAAATTTAATTTAATTTAATTTAATTTTATTTTATTTTAAATTTAATTTAATTTTATTTTATTTTAAATTTAATTTTTATTTTAAATTTAATTTAATTTTATTTTAAATTTAATTTTATTTTATTTTAAATTTAATTTTATTTAATTTTATTTTAAATTTAATTTAATTTAATTTAATTTTATTTTAAATTTAATTTAATTTAATTTAATTTTATTTTAAATGTAATTTAATTTTATTTTAAATTAAATTTAATTTTATTTTAAATTTAATTTAATTTTATTTTAAATTTAATTTTATTTTATTTTAATTTTATTTTAAATTTAATTTTATTTTAAATTTAATTTTATTTTATTTTATTTAAAATTTAATTTTATTTTAAATTTAATTTTATTTTATTTCAAAAAAAAATTAAATTAAATTAAATTTAAAATAAAATAAAATTAAATTAAATTTTAAATAAAATTAAATTTTAAATAAAATTAAATTAAATTAAATTTTAAATAAAATAAAATAAAATTAAATTTAAAATAAAAATTAAATTTAAAATAAAATAAAATTAAATTTAAAATAAAATTAAATTTAATTTAAAATAAAATAAAATTAAATTTAAAATAAAATAAAATTATATTTAAAATAAAATAAAATTAAATTAAATTAAATTTAAAATAAAATAAAATTTAATTAAATTTAAAATAAAATAAAATAAAATTTAAAATAAAATAAAATTATATTTAAAATAAAATAAAATTACATTTAAAATAAAATTAAATTAAATTAAATTAAATTTAAAATAAAATTAAATTTAAAATAAAATTAAAATAAAATTAAATTAAATTTAAAATAAAATAAAATTAAATTTAAAATAAAATTAAATTACATTTAAAATAAAATTAAATTAAATTAAATTAAATTTAAAATAAAATTAAATTAAATTAAATTTAAAATAAAATTAAATTAAATTAAATTAAATTAAATTTAAAATAAAATAAAATTAAATTTAAAATAAAATTAAATTACATTTAAAATAAAATTAAATTAAATTAAATTAAATTTAAAATAAAATTAAATTTAAAATAAAATTAAATTAAATTAAATTTAAAATAAAATAAAATTAAATTAAATTTTAAATAATAGTGAGCACCCACTTGTGGAGATGTTAGCCAACGCTAATCTGTGTATCAACCAAATCTCACTTTCGGATTTGATATTATAGTCTTAGTCTGTGTAGTCCAGTAGTTGCTTGAAATTGGCAAATTTTCACAAGTCATGTCTGGAGAAACTTGGTGTGAAGAATTTACATATAGGCCATAATACTGCTGGGTCAACAGAGAGTCCGGCTTTTATTACCATGACGACCAGGGAACTAGAGAGAGTTGTTAAAAAAAAAAAAAAAAAAATGCTCATAGAGAAAATATGTTTAACTTGTGAAACTTATGAACCAAACCAGGTTTACACTTTTGGAATTGTACATTGCAAGTGTGTAAATGCCAAGAGTCTCACAACCTTGGCATGTGCAAGCAGGCATCCCAACATCAACAAAAACAAACTCAAGGTCTCCTCCTACATACAAGCATTGCCTCTGTGCTGACTGGGAGAATGTGACGTACCCATGCCAGTCAAGGTCCACCACGAACACGAGGAGTCCTTTTTTTAAACTGCACTGGCAGTACAGAATGTACAAAATACAAAAAAAAATATAAAAAAATGGGTTGCTGTAACTAGAGTTGTAGAGGCAGTGATTAGTGGTAACAAGTGTGTAGCGCTGTACTGCACCCTGCTGGTCAAAAGATGTTAGTACAGATATACGCATGCCAAAAATACATACATTATTCATCATTAATATAGTAATGTTCTTTTGTGCCACCATAAAAGGTAATAGGTGATATAGCAAAGAACAACAAAGATGTTTTAAAATTAAACAATAAATGTTAAGTTATTTTCATGTGCACTCTTTTTCACGCGCCTCGACAGTCAAAAAGTTTGTTCATTGGTGTGTCTCGTGTCTACTTTGGGACTTACTTTTGTCCCGTCTTTACTCCCGTGCGGCCGCCATCTTGCCGCACGTGCTGATGAATCCATTCGTGACCCGCGCACACCTGTCTCCTAATGAGCTGCGGGCTACCAATCAAAACAAATGTACCCGCATCCAATCCATCTTCACTTCTGTCAGTGGAGCTGAATTCAAGACAGCCATCTTTATTACACAAACAACAAAAACCCGCACAGTTCAATTCCCAAGTAGAAAACCATCAGGTGTGTCATTTACGACAGCAAAAATAAAACAACCAAAAACAAGTCACTAAATGCTGGCCAGCATTAAAAACGAACCAAAACAAAGAGCAAGGACGGCGCCGCAACCGCTGTGGAGTCCCTCGAGTCCTGCAAGAAGCCAAACGTCACCATGAGGAAGGACAACAAACGCCAACAACATTTACAGATTTACTCGTGCGCGCGCTCACCAACCTAACAGAAGGCCACGAGTGCGGCCGCCATCTTGCCGTAAATGGCGAACAATCCAATCAACGCGCACCTCTGGCTTTATAAACTGCAGACCTGCGGTCATCGGCCATCTTCCACTTTTGCACACGAGCGCCGCCTACTGGCCTGTCATCCGGACTGCAAAAGGGTTGCTTTTCTCTTTTCCTGCCACAAAAATAAAAGTCAATCACAACCAAAGTTATTTTCTATTAAAAAATTTTATTAATTAAATTGTTAGGATCGTTACCAACAGTGTTCGGGTTCGGGTTAGGGTTAGGGGTTAGGGGTTTAGCATGTACATTTGTCACCTCTGCTGGTCGCAGCCAAAAAAGTGCACGTTATTTTGCATGTCTGTCATTCATCATCCATGAACACGACTGCATTTGAATGTTGCTCGAATTTCTTTGGATGCGACTTGGTGTCAAAAGTTTGACAACCACCGTTCGGGAGGATCAGGAAGCAAAACCAGCTTTCAGTACATGTGACAGAAATCCATTGCTGCGATTGGACGGCTTGAGACCAAGAAAGAAGAAATCCTTCTCACCGTGTCACTGATTCTTTCATACAAGTCAAACGGACAAAAAGTTCCAGAATGCAAACAAATCTCCTCTCATGCACCAAAGCATGTAAAACCCGTTGCGTGTCTTCACATAAACGTCACATTTGAAATATTCTCTGATCAAGTAAATATTGCTCAGGAATGTGGTGTACAGCAGTCGTTCAGGGATTTTTGTGACAAAAAAAAAAGTTATAACAGTCTTGAGCAGACAAGCAGTTTTTTTTGTTATTTTTTTTTTTTTTTTAAGTACTTCTCGTGGTGTGGGGGGGGGGGGGGAACATTTAGCTGCCACGAATATGGTGAAACTCGTGTCATGTGAAAGGAAATAAACAAGTGGACTACAACTAACATGGCCGTCCCTCCCTGCGCAGAAGCCCTGAGGACAAATCATAAAAATAAAAATTCTTGATTCTCAAGGGAACACTTCCTGGTTCCTTGTGGTCTCCATAGCAACAAGGATGACCAAACAAACAAAACAAACTATCACAGTTCTTGAAATCGTCCAGTTTTAAAGGAAGGAGAAAAAAGAAGCAGGGAAAAAAAAAAAAAGGTCCAGTGAGTACAGCAGGGCTAAACTAAGCTAAGCTAGTTACAATCGTAAACAAAGTCATAGTTGCTAGGCTCTTTGGGAATGGGGGGCGGCGCTTCGGGGATCTGGATGTTCTCCAGGTCCAGTAGGCGGAGCTTCATCTCCATGGAGAGCAGCGTGTCCATGTCGGATTTGGTGTAGTCGCTGGTCATCTCCTTGCCGAGGAGCGCGTTCAGACCGTCCGTCCACACACTGGTGACGGGTTCAAGGACAAAGAGTCAACAACTGACGACCAACATGATGTCAACTGAGAAACAAAAGAGGACAATATTGCAAAATACATGCCAATACAACGAGCAGCTCAATTGAAATGACTTTGCAGCCCACTAGATGGCGCCGTGGCACAATGGTTAAGAATCACTGCAGTTGAGGATGACAGCTGCCATTAGCCATTGTACACAATTAGCATCCTCTATTTTCCATTCTCCGTAAGCTGCTGCCAGGAGCTGCTATTGAGCTTTTTCTGCTTCTTTTTTAGCTTCCAACTGCTCCCAATTGCAGATAACGGGTGGCTAACGCTCGCTTTCAGCAGCTACGACCAGCTGCACTTTTAACTTCCTGTCACGTAGCCACTGTTAGCTTCTTATTAAAATTGTTATTATTCGTTTAACTTCAAATGTACAGAACATATTGTTGAACATTATATAGAAAAGGTAACAGACAAGCTTAGAAATCTCCTAAAACAACGCAATTTTATTTTATTTTTATTTTATTTTTAATTTATTTTTATTTTATTTTAATTTTATTTTTATTTTTATTTTTATTTTTATTTTTATTTTTATTTTATTTTTATTTTATTTTTATTTTATTTTTATTTTATTTTATTTTATTTTATTTTATTTTTATTTTATTTTATTTTTATTTTTATTTTTATTTTTATTTTATTTTATTTTTATTTTTATTTTTATTTTTATTTTAAATTTAATTTAATTTTATTTTATTTTTAATTTAATTTTATTTAATTTTATTTTAAATTTAATTTTATTTTAAATTTAATTTTAATTTAATTTTATTTTATTTTAAATTTAATTTAATTTAATTTTATTTTATTTTATTTTAAATATAATTTTATTTTATTTTAAATTTAATTTTATTTTATTTTAAATTAAATTTAATTTTATTTTAAATTTAATTTTATTTTAAATTTAATTTTATTTTAAATTTAATTTAATTTAATTTAATTTTATTTTAAATGTAATTTAATTTTATTTTAAATTTAATTTTATTTTATTTTAAATTTAATTTAATTTTATTTTAAATTTAATTTTATTTTATTTTATTTTAAATTTAATTTTTATTTTATTTTAAATTTAATTTTTATTTTAAATTTAATTTTATTTTATTTTATTTTATTTTAAATTTAATTAAATTTAATTTAATTTTATTTTAAATTTAATTTTATTTTAAATTTAATTTAATTTAATTTAATTTTATTTTAAATGTAATTTAATTTTATTTTAAATTTAATTTTATTTTATTTTAAATTTAATTTAATTTAATTTAATTTAATTTTATTTTAAATTTAATTTAATTTTATTTTATTTTAAATTTAATTTTTATTTTAAATTTAATTTAATTTTATTTTAAATTTAATTTTATTTTATTTTAAATTTAATTTAATTTAATTTAATTTTATTTTAAATTTAATTTAATTTAATTTAATTTTATTTTAAATTTAATTTAATTTAATTTAATTTTATTTTAAATTTAATTTAATTTAATTTAATTTTATTTTAAATGTAATTTAATTTTATTTTAAATTAAATTTAATTTTATTTTAAATTTAATTTAATTTTATTTTAAATTTAATTTTATTTTATTTTAATTTTATTTTAAATTTAATTTTATTTTAAATTTAATTTTATTTTATTTTATTTAAAATTTAATTTTATTTTAAATTTAATTTTATTTTATTTCAAAAAAAAATTAAATTAAATTAAATTTAAAATAAAATAAAATTAAATTAAATTTTAAATAAAATTAAATTTTAAATAAAATTAAATTAAATTAAATTTTAAATAAAATAAAATAAAATTAAATTTAAAATAAAAATTAAATTTAAAATAAAATAAAATTAAATTTAAAATAAAATTAAATTTAATTTAAAATAAAATAAAATTAAATTTAAAATAAAATAAAATTATATTTAAAATAAAATAAAATAAAATAAAATTAAATTAAATTAAATTTAAAATAAAATAAAATTAAATTTAAAATAAAATTAAATTACATTTAAAATAAAATTAAATTAAATTAAATTAAATTTAAAATAAAATTAAATTTAAAATAAAATTAAATTTAAAATAAAATTAAATTTAATTTAAAATAAAATGAAATTAAATTTAAAATAAAATAAATTATATTTAAAATAAAATAAAATAAAATTAAATTAAATTAAATTTAAAATAAAATTAAATTAAATTAAATTTAAATTTAAAATAAAATTAAATTTAAAATTAAATTAAATAAAATTAAATTAAAAATAAAATTAAATTAAATTAAATTTAAAATAAAAATAAAAATAAAAATAAAAATAAAAATAAAATAAAATAAAATAAAATAAAATAAAATAAAATAAAATAAAATAAAATAAAATAAAATAAAATAAAATAAAATTAAATTTAAAATAAAATTAAATTACATTTAAAATAAAATTAAATTAAATTAAATTAAATTTAAAATAAAATTAAATTTAAAATAAAATTAAATTAAATTAAATTAAATTTAAAATAAAATAAAATTAAATTTAAAATAAAATTAAATTACATTTAAAATAAAATTAAATTAAATTAAATTTAATTTAAAATAAAATTAAATTAAATTAAATTTAAAATAAAATTAAATTAAATTAAATTAAATTAAATTTAAAATAAAATAAAATTAAATTTAAAATAAAATTAAATTACATTTAAAATAAAATTAAATTAAATTAAATTAAATTTAAAATAAAATTAAATTTAAAATAAAATTAAATTAAATTAAATTAAATTTAAAATAAAATAAAATTAAATTAAATTTTAAATAATAGTGAGCACCCACTTGTGGAGATGTTAGCCAACGCTAATCTGTGTATCAACCAAATCTCACTTTCGGATTTGATATTATAGTCTTAGTCTGTGTAGTCCAGTAGTTGCTTGAAATTGGCAAATTTTCACAAGTCATGTCTGGAGAAACTTGGTGTGAAGAATTTACATATAGGCCATAATACTGCTGGGTCAACAGAGAGTCCGGCTTTTATTACCATGACGACCAGGGAACTAGAGAGAGTTGTTAAAAAAAAAAAAAAAAATGCTCATAGAGAAAATATGTTTAACTTGTGAAACTTATGAACCAAACCAGGTTTACACTTTTGGAATTGTACATTGCAAGTGTGTAAATGCCAAGAGTCTCACAACCTTGGCATGTGCAAGCAGGCATCCCAACATCAACAAAAACAAACTCAAGGTCTCCTCCTACATACAAGCATTGCCTCTGTGCTGACTGGGAGAATGTGACGTACCCATGCCAGTCAAGGTCCACCACGAACACGAGGAGTCCTTTTTTTAAACTGCACTGGCAGTACAGAATGTACAAAATACAAAAAAAAATATAAAAAAATGGGTTGCTGTAACTAGAGTTGTAGAGGCAGTGATTAGTGGTAACAAGTGTGTAGCGCTGTACTGCACCCTGCTGGTCAAAAGATGTTAGTACAGATATACGCATGCCAAAAATACATACATTATTCATCATTAATATAGTAATGTTCTTTTGTGCCACCATAAAAGGTAATAGGTGATATAGCAAAGAACAACAAAGATGTTTTAAAATTAAACAATAAATGTTAAGTTATTTTCATGTGCACTCTTTTTCACGCGCCTCGACAGTCAAAAAGTTTGTTCATTGGTGTGTCTCGTGTCTACTTTGGGACTTACTTTTGTCCCGTCTTTACTCCCGTGCGGCCGCCATCTTGCCGCACGTGCTGATGAATCCATTCGTGACCCGCGCACACCTGTCTCCTAATGAGCTGCGGGCTACCAATCAAAACAAATGTACCCGCATCCAATCCATCTTCACTTCTGTCAGTGGAGCTGAATTCAAGACAGCCATCTTTATTACACAAACAACAAAAACCCGCACAGTTCAATTCCCAAGTAGAAAACCATCAGGTGTGTCATTTACGACAGCAAAAATAAAACAACCAAAAACAAGTCACTAAATGCTGGCCAGCATTAAAAACGAACCAAAACAAAGAGCAAGGACGGCGCCGCAACCGCTGTGGAGTCCCTCGAGTCCTGCAAGAAGCCAAACGTCACCATGAGGAAGGACAACAAACGCCAACAACATTTACAGATTTACTCGTGCGCGCGCTCACCAACCTAACAGAAGGCCACGAGTGCGGCCGCCATCTTGCCGTAAATGGCGAACAATCCAATCAACGCGCACCTCTGGCTTTATAAACTGCAGACCTGCGGTCATCGGCCATCTTCCACTTTTGCACACGAGCGCCGCCTACTGGCCTGTCATCCGGACTGCAAAAGGGTTGCTTTTCTCTTTTCCTGCCACAAAAATAAAAGTCAATCACAACCAAAGTTATTTTCTATTAAAAAATTTTATTAATTAAATTGTTAGGATCGTTACCAACAGTGTTCGGGTTCGGGTTAGGGTTAGGGGTTAGGGGTTTAGCATGTACATTTGTCACCTCTGCTGGTCGCAGCCAAAAAAGTGCACGTTATTTTGCATGTCTGTCATTCATCATCCATGAACACGACTGCATTTGAATGTTGCTCGAATTTCTTTGGATGCGACTTGGTGTCAAAAGTTTGACAACCACCGTTCGGGAGGATCAGGAAGCAAAACCAGCTTTCAGTACATGTGACAGAAATCCATTGCTGCGATTGGACGGCTTGAGACCAAGAAAGAAGAAATCCTTCTCACCGTGTCACTGATTCTTTCATACAAGTCAAACGGACAAAAAGTTCCAGAATGCAAACAAATCTCCTCTCATGCACCAAAGCATGTAAAACCCGTTGCGTGTCTTCACATAAACGTCACATTTGAAATATTCTCTGATCAAGTAAATATTGCTCAGGAATGTGGTGTACAGCAGTCGTTCAGGGATTTTTGTGACAAAAAAAAAAAGTTGTAACAGTCTTGAGCAGACAAGCAGTTTTTTTTGTTATTTTTTTTTTTTTTTAAGTACTTCTCGTGGTGTGGGGGGGGGGGAACATTTAGCTGCCACGAATATGGTGAAACTCGTGTCATGTGAAAGGAAATAAACAAGTGGACTACAACTAACATGGCCGTCCCTCCCTGCGCAGAAGCCCTGAGGACAAATCATAAAAATAAAAATTCTTGATTCTCAAGGGAACACTTCCTGGTTCCTTGTGGTCTCCATAGCAACAAGGATGACCAAACAAACAAAACAAACTATCACAGTTCTTGAAATCGTCCAGTTTTAAAGGAAGGAGAAAAAAGAAGCAGGGAAAAAAAAAAAAAGGTCCAGTGAGTACAGCAGGGCTAAACTAAGCTAAGCTAGTTACAATCGTAAACAAAGTCATAGTTGCTAGGCTCTTTGGGAATGGGGGGCGGCGCTTCGGGGATCTGGATGTTCTCCAGGTCCAGTAGGCGGAGCTTCATCTCCATGGAGAGCAGCGTGTCCATGTCGGATTTGGTGTAGTCGCTGGTCATCTCCTTGCCGAGGAGCGCGTTCAGACCGTCCGTCCACACACTGGTGACGGGTTCAAGGACAAAGAGTCAACAACTGACGACCAACATGATGTCAACTGAGAAACAAAAGAGGACAATATTGCAAAATACATGCCAATACAACGAGCAGCTCAATTGAAATGACTTTGCAGCCCACTAGATGGCGCCGTGGCACAATGGTTAAGAATCACTGCAGTTGAGGATGACAGCTGCCATTAGCCATTGTACACAATTAGCATCCTCTATTTTCCATTCTCCGTAAGCTGCTGCCAGGAGCTGCTATTGAGCTTTTTCTGCTTCTTTTTTAGCTTCCAACTGCTCCCAATTGCAGATAACGGGTGGCTAACGCTCGCTTTCAGCAGCTACGACCAGCTGCACTTTTAACTTCCTGTCACGTAGCCACTGTTAGCTTCTTATTAAAATTGTTATTATTCGTTTAACTTCAAATGTACAGAACATATTGTTGAACATTATATAGAAAAGGTAACAGACAAGCTTAGAAATCTCCTAAAACAACGCAATTTTATTTTATTTTTATTTTATTTTTAATTTATTTTTATTTTATTTTAATTTTATTTTTATTTTTATTTTTATTTTTATTTTTATTTTATTTTTATTTTATTTTTATTTTATTTTTATTTTATTTTTATTTTATTTTT
>NW_028233734.1:160000-172500 GCF_054856555.1 Leptonotus elevatus
AATTAAATTAAATTAAATTAAATTAAATTAAATTTAAAATAAAATAAAATTAAATTTAAAATAAAATTAAATTACATTTAAAATAAAATTAAATTAAATTAAATTAAATTTAAAATAAAATTAAATTTAAAATAAAATTAAATTAAATTAAATTAAATTTAAAATAAAATAAAATTAAATTAAATTTTAAATAATAGTGAGCACCCACTTGTGGAGATGTTAGCCAACGCTAATCTGTGTATCAACCAAATCTCACTTTCGGATTTGATATTATAGTCTTAGTCTGTGTAGTCCAGTAGTTGCTTGAAATTGGCAAATTTTCACAAGTCATGTCTGGAGAAACTTGGTGTGAAGAATTTACATATAGGCCATAATACTGCTGGGTCAACAGAGAGTCCGGCTTTTATTACCATGACGACCAGGGAACTAGAGAGAGTTGTTAAAAAAAAAAAAAAAAAATGCTCATAGAGAAAATATGTTTAACTTGTGAAACTTATGAACCAAACCAGGTTTACACTTTTGGAATTGTACATTGCAAGTGTGTAAATGCCAAGAGTCTCACAACCTTGGCATGTGCAAGCAGGCATCCCAACATCAACAAAAACAAACTCAAGGTCTCCTCCTACATACAAGCATTGCCTCTGTGCTGACTGGGAGAATGTGACGTACCCATGCCAGTCAAGGTCCACCACGAACACGAGGAGTCCTTTTTTTAAACTGCACTGGCAGTACAGAATGTACAAAATACAAAAAAAAATATAAAAAAATGGGTTGCTGTAACTAGAGTTGTAGAGGCAGTGATTAGTGGTAACAAGTGTGTAGCGCTGTACTGCACCCTGCTGGTCAAAAGATGTTAGTACAGATATACGCATGCCAAAAATACATACATTATTCATCATTAATATAGTAATGTTCTTTTGTGCCACCATAAAAGGTAATAGGTGATATAGCAAAGAACAACAAAGATGTTTTAAAATTAAACAATAAATGTTAAGTTATTTTCATGTGCACTCTTTTTCACGCGCCTCGACAGTCAAAAAGTTTGTTCATTGGTGTGTCTCGTGTCTACTTTGGGACTTACTTTTGTCCCGTCTTTACTCCCGTGCGGCCGCCATCTTGCCGCACGTGCTGATGAATCCATTCGTGACCCGCGCACACCTGTCTCCTAATGAGCTGCGGGCTACCAATCAAAACAAATGTACCCGCATCCAATCCATCTTCACTTCTGTCAGTGGAGCTGAATTCAAGACAGCCATCTTTATTACACAAACAACAAAAACCCGCACAGTTCAATTCCCAAGTAGAAAACCATCAGGTGTGTCATTTACGACAGCAAAAATAAAACAACCAAAAACAAGTCACTAAATGCTGGCCAGCATTAAAAACGAACCAAAACAAAGAGCAAGGACGGCGCCGCAACCGCTGTGGAGTCCCTCGAGTCCTGCAAGAAGCCAAACGTCACCATGAGGAAGGACAACAAACGCCAACAACATTTACAGATTTACTCGTGCGCGCGCTCACCAACCTAACAGAAGGCCACGAGTGCGGCCGCCATCTTGCCGTAAATGGCGAACAATCCAATCAACGCGCACCTCTGGCTTTATAAACTGCAGACCTGCGGTCATCGGCCATCTTCCACTTTTGCACACGAGCGCCGCCTACTGGCCTGTCATCCGGACTGCAAAAGGGTTGCTTTTCTCTTTTCCTGCCACAAAAATAAAAGTCAATCACAACCAAAGTTATTTTCTATTAAAAAATTTTATTAATTAAATTGTTAGGATCGTTACCAACAGTGTTCGGGTTCGGGTTAGGGTTAGGGGTTAGGGGTTTAGCATGTACATTTGTCACCTCTGCTGGTCGCAGCCAAAAAAGTGCACGTTATTTTGCATGTCTGTCATTCATCATCCATGAACACGACTGCATTTGAATGTTGCTCGAATTTCTTTGGATGCGACTTGGTGTCAAAAGTTTGACAACCACCGTTCGGGAGGATCAGGAAGCAAAACCAGCTTTCAGTACATGTGACAGAAATCCATTGCTGCGATTGGACGGCTTGAGACCAAGAAAGAAGAAATCCTTCTCACCGTGTCACTGATTCTTTCATACAAGTCAAACGGACAAAAAGTTCCAGAATGCAAACAAATCTCCTCTCATGCACCAAAGCATGTAAAACCCGTTGCGTGTCTTCACATAAACGTCACATTTGAAATATTCTCTGATCAAGTAAATATTGCTCAGGAATGTGGTGTACAGCAGTCGTTCAGGGATTTTTGTGACAAAAAAAAAAAGTTGTAACAGTCTTGAGCAGACAAGCAGTTTTTTTTGTTATTTTTTTTTTTTAAGTACTTCTCGTGGTGTGGGGGGGGGGGGAACATTTAGCTGCCACGAATATGGTGAAACTCGTGTCATGTGAAAGGAAATAAACAAGTGGACTACAACTAACATGGCCGTCCCTCCCTGCGCAGAAGCCCTGAGGACAAATCATAAAAATAAAAATTCTTGATTCTCAAGGGAACACTTCCTGGTTCCTTGTGGTCTCCATAGCAACAAGGATGACCAAACAAACAAAACAAACTATCACAGTTCTTGAAATCGTCCAGTTTTAAAGGAAGGAGAAAAAAGAAGCAGGGAAAAAAAAAAAAAGGTCCAGTGAGTACAGCAGGGCTAAACTAAGCTAAGCTAGTTACAATCGTAAACAAAGTCATAGTTGCTAGGCTCTTTGGGAATGGGGGGCGGCGCTTCGGGGATCTGGATGTTCTCCAGGTCCAGTAGGCGGAGCTTCATCTCCATGGAGAGCAGCGTGTCCATGTCGGATTTGGTGTAGTCGCTGGTCATCTCCTTGCCGAGGAGCGCGTTCAGACCGTCCGTCCACACACTGGTGACGGGTTCAAGGACAAAGAGTCAACAACTGACGACCAACATGATGTCAACTGAGAAACAAAAGAGGACAATATTGCAAAATACATGCCAATACAACGAGCAGCTCAATTGAAATGACTTTGCAGCCCACTAGATGGCGCCGTGGCACAATGGTTAAGAATCACTGCAGTTGAGGATGACAGCTGCCATTAGCCATTGTACACAATTAGCATCCTCTATTTTCCATTCTCCGTAAGCTGCTGCCAGGAGCTGCTATTGAGCTTTTTCTGCTTCTTTTTTAGCTTCCAACTGCTCCCAATTGCAGATAACGGGTGGCTAACGCTCGCTTTCAGCAGCTACGACCAGCTGCACTTTTAACTTCCTGTCACGTAGCCACTGTTAGCTTCTTATTAAAATTGTTATTATTCGTTTAACTTCAAATGTACAGAACATATTGTTGAACATTATATAGAAAAGGTAACAGACAAGCTTAGAAATCTCCTAAAACAACGCAATTTTATTTTATTTTTATTTTATTTTTAATTTATTTTTATTTTATTTTAATTTTATTTTTATTTTTATTTTTATTTTTATTTTTATTTTTATTTTTATTTTATTTTTATTTTATTTTTATTTTATTTTTATTTTATTTTTATTTTATTTTTATTTTATTTTTATTTTATTTTTATTTTATTTTATTTTATTTTATTTTTATTTTATTTTATTTTTATTTTTATTTTTATTTTTATTTTTATTTTTAATTTAATTTAATTTTATTTTATTTTTAATTTAATTTTATTTAATTTTATTTTAAATTTAATTTTATTTTAAATTTAATTTTAATTTAATTTTATTTTATTTTAAATTTAATTTAATTTAATTTTATTTTATTTTATTTTAAATATAATTTTATTTTATTTTAAATTTAATTTTATTTTATTTTAAATTAAATTTAATTTTATTTTAAATTTAATTTTATTTTAAATTTAATTTTATTTTAAATTTAATTTAATTTAATTTAATTTTATTTTAAAAGTAATTTAATTTTATTTTAAATTTAATTTTATTTTATTTTAAATTTAATTTAATTTTATTTTAAATTTAATTTTATTTTATTTTATTTTAAATTTAATTTTTATTTTATTTTAAATTTAATTTTTATTTTAAATTTAATTTTATTTTATTTTATTTTATTTTAAATTTAATTTAATTTAATTTAATTTTATTTTAAATTTAATTTTATTTTAAATTTAATTTAATTTAATTTAATTTTATTTTAAATGTAATTTAATTTTATTTTAAATTTAATTTAATTTTATTTTAAATTTAATTTAATTTAATTTAATTTAATTTTATTTTAAATTTAATTTAATTTTATTTTATTTTAAATTTAATTTTTATTTTAAATTTAATTTAATTTTATTTTAAATTTAATTTTATTTTATTTTAAATTTAATTTAATTTTATTTTATTTTAAATTTAATTTAATTTAATTTAATTTTATTTTAAATTTAATTTAATTTAATTTAATTTTATTTTAAATGTAATTTAATTTTATTTTAAATTTAATTTTATTTTATTTTAAATTTAATTTAATTTAATTCAATTTAATTTTATTTTAAATTTAATTTAATTTTATTTTATTTTAAATTTAATTTTTATTTTAAATTTAATTTAATTTTATTTTAAATTTAATTTTATTTTATTTTAAATTTAATTTAATTTAATTTTATTTTAAATTTAATTTAATTTAATTTAATTTTATTTTAAATTTAATTTAATTTAATTTAATTTTATTTTAAATGTAATTTAATTTTATTTTAAATTTAATTTTATTTTATTTTAAATTTAATTTAATTTTATTTTAAATTTAATTTTATTTTATTTTAATTTTATTTTAAATTTAATTTTATTTTAAATTTAATTTTATTTTATTTTATTTAAAATTTAATTTTATTTAAAATTTAATTTTATTTTAAATTTAATTTAATTTTATTTCAAAAAAAAATTAAATTAAATTAAATTTAAAATAAAATAAAATTAAATTAAATTTTAAATAAAATTAAATTTTAAATAAAATTAAATTTAATTAAATTTTAAATAAAATAAAATAAAATTAAATTTAAAATAAAAATTTAATTTAAAATAAAATAAAATTAAATTTTAAATAAAATAAAATAAAATTAAATTTAAAATAAAAATTAAATTTAAAATAAAATAAAATTATATTTAAAATAAAATAAAATAAAATTAAATTAAATTAAATTTAAAATAAAATAAAATTAAATTAAATTTAAAATAAAATAAAATAAAATTTAAAATAAAATAAAATTATATTTAAAATAAAATAAAATTACATTTAAAATAAAATTTAAAATAAAATAAAATTATATTTAAAATAAAATAAAATTACATTTAAAATTAAAATAAAATTAAATTAAATTTAAAATAAAATTAAATTAAATTTAAAATAAAATAAAATTAAATTTAAAATAAAATTAAATTACATTTAAAATAAAATTAAATTAAATTAAATTAAATTTAAAATAAAATTAAATTAAATTAAATTTAAAATAAAATTAAATTAAATTAAATTAAATTAAATTTAAAATAAAATAAAATTAAATTTAAAATAAAATTAAATTACATTTAAAATAAAATTAAATTAAATTAAATTAAATTAAATTTAAAATAAAATTAAATTTAAAATAAAATTAAATTAAATTAAATTAAATTTAAAATAAAATAAAATTAAATTAAATTTTAAATAATAGTGAGCACCCACTTGTGGAGATGTTAGCCAACGCTAATCTGTGTATCAACCAAATCTCACTTTCGGATTTGATATTATAGTCTTAGTCTGTGTAGTCCAGTAGTTGCTTGAAATTGGCAAATTTTCACAAGTCATGTCTGGAGAAACTTGGTGTGAAGAATTTACATATAGGCCATAATACTGCTGGGTCAACAGAGAGTCCGGCTTTTATTACCATGACGACCAGGGAACTAGAGAGAGTTGTTAAAAAAAAAAAAAAAAAAATGCTCATAGAGAAAATATGTTTAACTTGTGAAACTTATGAACCAAACCAGGTTTACACTTTTGGAATTGTACATTGCAAGTGTGTAAATGCCAAGAGTCTCACAACCTTGGCATGTGCAAGCAGGCATCCCAACATCAACAAAAACAAACTCAAGGTCTCCTCCTACATACAAGCATTGCCTCTGTGCTGACTGGGAGAATGTGACGTACCCATGCCAGTCAAGGTCCACCACGAACACGAGGAGTCCTTTTTTTAAACTGCACTGGCAGTACAGAATGTACAAAATACAAAAAAAAATATAAAAAAATGGGTTGCTGTAACTAGAGTTGTAGAGGCAGTGATTAGTGGTAACAAGTGTGTAGCGCTGTACTGCACCCTGCTGGTCAAAAGATGTTAGTACAGATATACGCATGCCAAAAATACATACATTATTCATCATTAATATAGTAATGTTCTTTTGTGCCACCATAAAAGGTAATAGGTGATATAGCAAAGAACAACAAAGATGTTTTAAAATTAAACAATAAATGTTAAGTTATTTTCATGTGCACTCTTTTTCACGCGCCTCGACAGTCAAAAAGTTTGTTCATTGGTGTGTCTCGTGTCTACTTTGGGACTTACTTTTGTCCCGTCTTTACTCCCGTGCGGCCGCCATCTTGCCGCACGTGCTGATGAATCCATTCGTGACCCGCGCACACCTGTCTCCTAATGAGCTGCGGGCTACCAATCAAAACAAATGTACCCGCATCCAATCCATCTTCACTTCTGTCAGTGGAGCTGAATTCAAGACAGCCATCTTTATTACACAAACAACAAAAACCCGCACAGTTCAATTCCCAAGTAGAAAACCATCAGGTGTGTCATTTACGACAGCAAAAATAAAACAACCAAAAACAAGTCACTAAATGCTGGCCAGCATTAAAAACGAACCAAAACAAAGAGCAAGGACGGCGCCGCAACCGCTGTGGAGTCCCTCGAGTCCTGCAAGAAGCCAAACGTCACCATGAGGAAGGACAACAAACGCCAACAACATTTACAGATTTACTCGTGCGCGCGCTCACCAACCTAACAGAAGGCCACGAGTGCGGCCGCCATCTTGCCGTAAATGGCGAACAATCCAATCAACGCGCACCTCTGGCTTTATAAACTGCAGACCTGCGGTCATCGGCCATCTTCCACTTTTGCACACGAGCGCCGCCTACTGGCCTGTCATCCGGACTGCAAAAGGGTTGCTTTTCTCTTTTCCTGCCACAAAAATAAAAGTCAATCACAACCAAAGTTATTTTCTATTAAAAAATTTTATTAATTAAATTGTTAGGATCGTTACCAACAGTGTTCGGGTTCGGGTTAGGGTTAGGGGTTAGGGGTTTAGCATGTACATTTGTCACCTCTGCTGGTCGCAGCCAAAAAAGTGCACGTTATTTTGCATGTCTGTCATTCATCATCCATGAACACGACTGCATTTGAATGTTGCTCGAATTTCTTTGGATGCGACTTGGTGTCAAAAGTTTGACAACCACCGTTCGGGAGGATCAGGAAGCAAAACCAGCTTTCAGTACATGTGACAGAAATCCATTGCTGCGATTGGACGGCTTGAGACCAAGAAAGAAGAAATCCTTCTCACCGTGTCACTGATTCTTTCATACAAGTCAAACGGACAAAAAGTTCCAGAATGCAAACAAATCTCCTCTCATGCACCAAAGCATGTAAAACCCGTTGCGTGTCTTCACATAAACGTCACATTTGAAATATTCTCTGATCAAGTAAATATTGCTCAGGAATGTGGTGTACAGCAGTCATTCAGGGATTTTTGTGACAAAAAAAAAAAGTTGTAACAGTCTTGAGCAGACAAGCAGTTTTTTTTGTTATTTTTTTTTTTTTTTTAAGTACTTCTCGTGGTGTGGGGGGGGGGGGGAACATTTAGCTGCCACGAATATGGTGAAACTCGTGTCATGTGAAAGGAAATAAACAAGTGGACTACAACTAACATGGCCGTCCCTCCCTGCGCAGAAGCCCTGAGGACAAATCATAAAAATAAAAATTCTTGATTCTCAAGGGAACACTTCCTGGTTCCTTGTGGTCTCCATAGCAACAAGGATGACCAAACAAACAAAACAAACTATCACAGTTCTTGAAATCGTCCAGTTTTAAAGGAAGGAGAAAAAAGAAGCAGGGGAAAAAAAAAAAAGGTCCAGTGAGTACAGCAGGGCTAAACTAAGCTAAGCTAGTTACAATCGTAAACAAAGTCATAGTTGCTAGGCTCTTTGGGAATGGGGGGCGGCGCTTCGGGGATCTGGATGTTCTCCAGGTCCAGTAGGCGGAGCTTCATCTCCATGGAGAGCAGCGTGTCCATGTCGGATTTGGTGTAGTCGCTGGTCATCTCCTTGCCGAGGAGCGCGTTCAGACCGTCCGTCCACACACTGGTGACGGGTTCAAGGACAAAGAGTCAACAACTGACGACCAACATGATGTCAACTGAGAAACAAAAGAGGACAATATTGCAAAATACATGCCAATACAACGAGCAGCTCAATTGAAATGACTTTGCAGCCCACTAGATGGCGCCGTGGCACAATGGTTAAGAATCACTGCAGTTGAGGATGACAGCTGCCATTAGCCATTGTACACAATTAGCATCCTCTATTTTCCATTCTCCGTAAGCTGCTGCCAGGAGCTGCTATTGAGCTTTTTCTGCTTCTTTTTTAGCTTCCAACTGCTCCCAATTGCAGATAACGGGTGGCTAACGCTCGCTTTCAGCAGCTACGACCAGCTGCACTTTTAACTTCCTGTCACGTAGCCACTGTTAGCTTCTTATTAAAATTGTTATTATTCGTTTAACTTCAAATGTACAGAACATATTGTTGAACATTATATAGAAAAGGTAACAGACAAGCTTAGAAATCTCCTAAAACAACGCAATTTTATTTTATTTTTATTTTATTTTTAATTTATTTTTATTTTATTTTAATTTTATTTTTATTTTTATTTTTATTTTTATTTTTATTTTTATTTTATTTTTATTTTATTTTTATTTTATTTTTATTTTATTTTTATTTTATTTTTATTTTATTTTATTTTATTTTATATTTTATTTTATTTTTATTTTAAATTTAATTTAATTTTATTTTATTTTTAATTTAATTTTATTTAATTTTATTTTAAATTTAATTTTATTTTAAATTTAATTTTAATTTTATTTTATTTTATTTTAAATTTAATTTAATTTAATTTTATTTTATTTTATTTTAAATATAATTTTATTTTATTTTAAATTTAATTTTATTTTATTTTAAATTAAATTTAATTTTATTTTAAATTTAATTTTATTTTAAATTTAATTTTATTTTAAATTTAATTTAATTTAATTTAATTTTATTTTAAATGTAATTTAATTTTATTTTAAATTTAATTTTATTTTATTTTAAATTTAATTTAATTTTATTTTAAATTTAATTTTATTTTATTTTATTTTAAATTTAATTTTTATTTTATTTTAAATTTAATTTTTATTTTAAATTTAATTTTATTTTATTTTATTTTATTTTAAATTTAATTTAATTTAATTTAATTTTATTTTAAATTTAATTTTATTTTAAATTTAATTTAATTTAATTTAATTTTATTTTAAATGTAATTTAATTTTATTTTAAATTTAATTTTATTTTATTTTAAATTTAATTTAATTTAATTTAATTTTATTTTATTTTAAATTTAATTTAATTTTATTTTATTTTAAATTTAATTTTTATTTTAAATTTAATTTAATTTTATTTTAAATTTAATTTTATTTTATTTTAAATTTAATTTTATTTAATTTTATTTTAAATTTAATTTAATTTAATTTAATTTTATTTTAAATTTAATTTAATTTAATTTAATTTTATTTTAAATGTAATTTAATTTTATTTTAAATTAAATTTAATTTTATTTTAAATTTAATTTAATTTTATTTTAAATTTAATTTTATTTTATTTTAATTTTATTTTAAATTTAATTTTATTTTAAATTTAATTTTATTTTATTTTATTTAAAATTTAATTTTATTTTAAATTTAATTTTATTTTATTTCAAAAAAAAATTAAATTAAATTAAATTTAAAATAAAATAAAATTAAATTAAATTTTAAATAAAATTAAATTTTAAATAAAATTAAATTAAATTAAATTTTAAATAAAATAAAATAAAATTAAATTTAAAATAAAAATTAAATTTAAAATAAAATAAAATTAAATTTAAAATAAAATTAAATTTAATTTAAAATAAAATAAAATTAAATTTAAAATAAAATAAAATTATATTTAAAATAAAATAAAATTAAATTAAATTAAATTTAAAATAAAATAAAATTTAATTAAATTTAAAATAAAATAAAATAAAATTTAAAATAAAATAAAATTATATTTAAAATAAAATAAAATTACATTTAAAATAAAATTAAATTAAATTAAATTAAATTTAAAATAAAATTAAATTTAAAATAAAATTAAAATAAAATTAAATTAAATTTAAAATAAAATAAAATTAAATTTAAAATAAAATTAAATTACATTTAAAATAAAATTAAATTAAATTAAATTAAATTTAAAATAAAATTAAATTAAATTAAATTTAAAATAAAATTAAATTAAATTAAATTAAATTAAATTTAAAATAAAATAAAATTAAATTTAAAATAAAATTAAATTACATTTAAAATAAAATTAAATTAAATTAAATTAAATTTAAAATAAAATTAAATTTAAAATAAAATTAAATTAAATTAAATTTAAAATAAAATAAAATTAAATTAAATTTTAAATAATAGTGAGCACCCACTTGTGGAGATGTTAGCCAACGCTAATCTGTGTATCAACCAAATCTCACTTTCGGATTTGATATTATAGTCTTAGTCTGTGTAGTCCAGTAGTTGCTTGAAATTGGCAAATTTTCACAAGTCATGTCTGGAGAAACTTGGTGTGAAGAATTTACATATAGGCCATAATACTGCTGGGTCAACAGAGAGTCCGGCTTTTATTACCATGACGACCAGGGAACTAGAGAGAGTTGTTAAAAAAAAAAAAAAAAAAATGCTCATAGAGAAAATATGTTTAACTTGTGAAACTTATGAACCAAACCAGGTTTACACTTTTGGAATTGTACATTGCAAGTGTGTAAATGCCAAGAGTCTCACAACCTTGGCATGTGCAAGCAGGCATCCCAACATCAACAAAAACAAACTCAAGGTCTCCTCCTACATACAAGCATTGCCTCTGTGCTGACTGGGAGAATGTGACGTACCCATGCCAGTCAAGGTCCACCACGAACACGAGGAGTCCTTTTTTTAAACTGCACTGGCAGTACAGAATGTACAAAATACAAAAAAAAATATAAAAAAATGGGTTGCTGTAACTAGAGTTGTAGAGGCAGTGATTAGTGGTAACAAGTGTGTAGCGCTGTACTGCACCCTGCTGGTCAAAAGATGTTAGTACAGATATACGCATGCCAAAAATACATACATTATTCATCATTAATATAGTAATGTTCTTTTGTGCCACCATAAAAGGTAATAGGTGATATAGCAAAGAACAACAAAGATGTTTTAAAATTAAACAATAAATGTTAAGTTATTTTCATGTGCACTCTTTTTCACGCGCCTCGACAGTCAAAAAGTTTGTTCATTGGTGTGTCTCGTGTCTACTTTGGGACTTACTTTTGTCCCGTCTTTACTCCCGTGCGGCCGCCATCTTGCCGCACGTGCTGATGAATCCATTCGTGACCCGCGCACACCTGTCTCCTAATGAGCTGCGGGCTACCAATCAAAACAAATGTACCCGCATCCAATCCATCTTCACTTCTGTCAGTGGAGCTGAATTCAAGACAGCCATCTTTATTACACAAACAACAAAAACCCGCACAGTTCAATTCCCAAGTAGAAAACCATCAGGTGTGTCATTTACGACAGCAAAAATAAAACAACCAAAAACAAGTCACTAAATGCTGGCCAGCATTAAAAACGAACCAAAACAAAGAGCAAGGACGGCGCCGCAACCGCTGTGGAGTCCCTCGAGTCCTGCAAGAAGCCAAACGTCACCATGAGGAAGGACAACAAACGCCAACAACATTTACAGATTTACTCGTGCGCGCGCTCACCAACCTAACAGAAGGCCACGAGTGCGGCCGCCATCTTGCCGTAAATGGCGAACAATCCAATCAACGCGCACCTCTGGCTTTATAAACTGCAGACCTGCGGTCATCGGCCATCTTCCACTTTTGCACACGAGCGCCGCCTACTGGCCTGTCATCCGGACTGCAAAAGGGTTGCTTTTCTCTTTTCCTGCCACAAAAATAAAAGTCAATCACAACCAAAGTTATTTTCTATTAAAAAATTTTATTAATTAAATTGTTAGGATCGTTACCAACAGTGTTCGGGTTCGGGTTAGGGTTAGGGGTTAGGGGTTTAGCATGTACATTTGTCACCTCTGCTGGTCGCAGCCAAAAAAGTGCACGTTATTTTGCATGTCTGTCATTCATCATCCATGAACACGACTGCATTTGAATGTTGCTCGAATTTCTTTGGATGCGACTTGGTGTCAAAAGTTTGACAACCACCGTTCGGGAGGATCA
>NW_028233734.1:182500-190000 GCF_054856555.1 Leptonotus elevatus
CCAAAAACAAGTCACTAAATGCTGGCCAGCATTAAAAACGAACCAAAACAAAGAGCAAGGACGGCGCCGCAACCGCTGTGGAGTCCCTCGAGTCCTGCAAGAAGCCAAACGTCACCATGAGGAAGGACAACAAACGCCAACAACATTTACAGATTTACTCGTGCGCGCGCTCACCAACCTAACAGAAGGCCACGAGTGCGGCCGCCATCTTGCCGTAAATGGCGAACAATCCAATCAACGCGCACCTCTGGCTTTATAAACTGCAGACCTGCGGTCATCGGCCATCTTCCACTTTTGCACACGAGCGCCGCCTACTGGCCTGTCATCCGGACTGCAAAAGGGTTGCTTTTCTCTTTTCCTGCCACAAAAATAAAAGTCAATCACAACCAAAGTTATTTTCTATTAAAAAATTTTATTAATTAAATTGTTAGGATCGTTACCAACAGTGTTCGGGTTCGGGTTAGGGTTAGGGGTTAGGGGTTTAGCATGTACATTTGTCACCTCTGCTGGTCGCAGCCAAAAAAGTGCACGTTATTTTGCATGTCTGTCATTCATCATCCATGAACACGACTGCATTTGAATGTTGCTCGAATTTCTTTGGATGCGACTTGGTGTCAAAAGTTTGACAACCACCGTTCGGGAGGATCAGGAAGCAAAACCAGCTTTCAGTACATGTGACAGAAATCCATTGCTGCGATTGGACGGCTTGAGACCAAGAAAGAAGAAATCCTTCTCACCGTGTCACTGATTCTTTCATACAAGTCAAACGGACAAAAAGTTCCAGAATGCAAACAAATCTCCTCTCATGCACCAAAGCATGTAAAACCCGTTGCGTGTCTTCACATAAACGTCACATTTGAAATATTCTCTGATCAAGTAAATATTGCTCAGGAATGTGGTGTACAGCAGTCGTTCAGGGATTTTTGTGACAAAAAAAAAAAGTTGTAACAGTCTTGAGCAGACAAGCAGTTTTTTTTGTTATTTTTTTTTTTTTTTAAGTACTTCTCGTGGTGTGGGGGGGGGGGACATTTAGCTGCCACGAATATGGTGAAACTCGTGTCATGTGAAAGGAAATAAACAAGTGGACTACAACTAACATGGCCGTCCCTCCCTGCGCAGAAGCCCTGAGGACAAATCATAAAAATAAAAATTCTTGATTCTCAAGGGAACACTTCCTGGTTCCTTGTGGTCTCCATAGCAACAAGGATGACCAAACAAACAAAACAAACTATCACAGTTCTTGAAATCGTCCAGTTTTAAAGGAAGGAGAAAAAAGAAGCAGGAAAAAAAAAAAAAAGGTCCAGTGAGTACAGCAGGGCTAAACTAAGCTAAGCTAGTTACAATCGTAAACAAAGTCATAGTTGCTAGGCTCTTTGGGAATGGGGGGCGGCGCTTCGGGGATCTGGATGTTCTCCAGGTCCAGTAGGCGGAGCTTCATCTCCATGGAGAGCAGCGTGTCCATGTCGGATTTGGTGTAGTCGCTGGTCATCTCCTTGCCGAGGAGCGCGTTCAGACCGTCCGTCCACACACTGGTGACGGGTTCAAGGACAAAGAGTCAACAACTGACGACCAACATGATGTCAACTGAGAAACAAAAGAGGACAATATTGCAAAATACATGCCAATACAACGAGCAGCTCAATTGAAATGACTTTGCAGCCCACTAGATGGCGCCGTGGCACAATGGTTAAGAATCACTGCAGTTGAGGATGACAGCTGCCATTAGCCATTGTACACAATTAGCATCCTCTATTTTCCATTCTCCGTAAGCTGCTGCCAGGAGCTGCTATTGAGCTTTTTCTGCTTCTTTTTTAGCTTCCAACTGCTCCCAATTGCAGATAACAGGTGGCTAACGCTCGCTTTCAGCAGCTACGACCAGCTGCACTTTTAACTTCCTGTCACGTAGCCACTGTTAGCTTCTTATTAAAATTGTTATTATTCGTTTAACTTCAAATGTACAGAACATATTGTTGAACATTATATAGAAAAGGTAACAGACAAGCTTAGAAATCTCCTAAAACAACGCAATTTTATTTTATTTTTATTTTATTTTTAATTTATTTTTATTTTATTTTAATTTTATTTTTATTTTTATTTTTATTTTTATTTTTATTTTATTTTTATTTTATTTTTATTTTATTTTTATTTTATTTTTATTTTATTTTTATTTTATTTTATTTTATTTTATTTTTATTTTATTTTATTTTTATTTTTATTTTTATTTTTATTTTTATTTTAAATTTAATTTAATTTTATTTTATTTTTAATTTAATTTTATTTAATTTTATTTTAAATTTAATTTTATTTTAAATTTAATTTTAATTTAATTTTATTTTATTTTAAATTTAATTTAATTTAATTTTATTTTATTTTATTTTAAATATAATTTTATTTTATTTTAAATTTAATTTTATTTTATTTTAAATTAAATTTAATTTTATTTTAAATTTAATTTTATTTTAAATTTAATTTTATTTTAAATTTAATTTAATTTAATTTAATTTTATTTTAAATGTAATTTAATTTTATTTTAAATTTAATTTAATTTTATTTTAAATTTAATTTAATTTTATTTTAAATTTAATTTTATTTTATTTTATTTTAAATTTAATTTTTATTTTATTTTAAATTTAATTTTTATTTTAAATTTAATTTTATTTTATTTTATTTTATTTTAAATTAAATTTAATTTAATTTAATTTTATTTTAAATTTAATTTTATTTTAAATTTAATTTAATTTAATTTAATTTTATTTTAAATGTAATTTAATTTTATTTTAAATTTAATTTTATTTTATTTTAAATTTAATTTAATTTAATTTAATTTAATTTTATTTTAAATTTAATTTAATTTTATTTTATTTTAAATTTAATTTTTATTTTAAATTTAATTTAATTTTATTTTAAATTTAATTTAATTTTATTTTAAATTTAATTTAATTTTATTTTATTTTAAATTTAATTTAATTTAATTTAATTTTATTTTAAATTTAATTTAATTTAATTTAATTTTATTTTAAATGTAATTTAATTTTATTTTAAATTTAATTTTATTTTATTTTAAATTTAATTTAATTTTATTTTAAATTTAATTTTATTTTATTTTATTTTAAATTTAATTTTTATTTTATTTTAAATTTAATTTTTATTTTAAATTTTATTTTATTTTATTTTATATTATTTTAAATTTAATTTTATTTTAAATTTAATTTTATTTTAAATTTAATTTAATTTAATTTAATTTTATTTTAAATGTAATTTAATTTTATTTTAAATTTAATTTTATTTTATTTTAAATTTAATTTAATTTAATTTAATTTAATTTAATTTTATTTTAAATTTAATTTAATTTTATGTTATTTTAAATTTAATTTTTATTTTAAATTTAATTTAATTTTATTTTAAATTTAATTTTATTTTATTTTAAATTTAATTTAATTTAATTTTATTTTAAATTTAATTTAATTTAATTTTATTTTATTTTAAATTTAATTTAATTTAATTTAATTTTATTTTAAATGTAATTTAATTTTATTTTAAATTAAATTTAATTTTATTTTAAATTTAATTTAATTTTATTTTAAATTTAATTTTATTTTATTTTAATTTTATTTTAAATTTAATTTTATTTTAAATTTAATTTTATTTTATTTTATTTAAAATTTAATTTTATTTTAAATTTAATTTTATTTTATTTCAAAAAAAAATTAAATTAAATTAAATTTAAAATAAAATAAAATTAAATTAAATTTTAAATAAAATTAAATTTTAAATAAAATTAAATTAAATTAAATTTTAAATAAAATAAAATAAAATTAAATTTAAAATAAAAATTAAATTTAAAATAAAATAAAATTATATTTAAAATAAAATAAAATAAAATTAAATTAAATTTAAAATAAAATAAAATTAAATTAAATTTAAAATAAAATAAAATAAAATTTAAAATAAAATAAAATTATATTTAAAATAAAATAAAATTACATTTAAAATAAAATTTAAAATAAAATAAAATTATATTTAAAATAAAATAAAATTACATTTAAAATTAAATTAAATTAAATTAAATTTAAAATAAAATAAAATTAAATTTAAAATAAAATTAAATTACATTTAAAATAAAATTAAATTAAATTAAATTAAATTTAAAATAAAATTAAATTAAATTAAATTTAAAATAAAATTAAATTAAATTAAATTAAATTAAATTTAAAATAAAATAAAATTAAATTTAAAATAAAATTAAATTACATTTAAAATAAAATTAAATTAAATTAAATTAAATTTAAAATAAAATTAAATTTAAAATAAAATTAAATTAAATTAAATTAAATTTAAAATAAAATAAAATTAAATTAAATTTTAAATAATAGTGAGCACCCACTTGTGGAGATGTTAGCCAACGCTAATCTGTGTATCAACCAAATCTCACTTTCGGATTTGATATTATAGTCTTAGTCTGTGTAGTCCAGTAGTTGCTTGAAATTGGCAAATTTTCACAAGTCATGTCTGGAGAAACTTGGTGTGAAGAATTTACATATAGGCCATAATACTGCTGGGTCAACAGAGAGTCCGGCTTTTATTACCATGACGACCAGGGAACTAGAGAGAGTTGTTAAAAAAAAAAAAAAAAAATGCTCATAGAGAAAATATGTTTAACTTGTGAAACTTATGAACCAAACCAGGTTTACACTTTTGGAATTGTACATTGCAAGTGTGTAAATGCCAAGAGTCTCACAACCTTGGCATGTGCAAGCAGGCATCCCAACATCAACAAAAACAAACTCAAGGTCTCCTCCTACATACAAGCATTGCCTCTGTGCTGACTGGGAGAATGTGACGTACCCATGCCAGTCAAGGTCCACCACGAACACGAGGAGTCCTTTTTTTAAACTGCACTGGCAGTACAGAATGTACAAAATACAAAAAAAAATATAAAAAAATGGGTTGCTGTAACTAGAGTTGTAGAGGCAGTGATTAGTGGTAACAAGTGTGTAGCGCTGTACTGCACCCTGCTGGTCAAAAGATGTTAGTACAGATATACGCATGCCAAAAATACATACATTATTCATCATTAATATAGTAATGTTCTTTTGTGCCACCATAAAAGGTAATAGGTGATATAGCAAAGAACAACAAAGATGTTTTAAAATTAAACAATAAATGTTAAGTTATTTTCATGTGCACTCTTTTTCACGCGCCTCGACAGTCAAAAAGTTTGTTCATTGGTGTGTCTCGTGTCTACTTTGGGACTTACTTTTGTCCCGTCTTTACTCCCGTGCGGCCGCCATCTTGCCGCACGTGCTGATGAATCCATTCGTGACCCGCGCACACCTGTCTCCTAATGAGCTGCGGGCTACCAATCAAAACAAATGTACCCGCATCCAATCCATCTTCACTTCTGTCAGTGGAGCTGAATTCAAGACAGCCATCTTTATTACACAAACAACAAAAACCCGCACAGTTCAATTCCCAAGTAGAAAACCATCAGGTGTGTCATTTACGACAGCAAAAATAAAACAACCAAAAACAAGTCACTAAATGCTGGCCAGCATTAAAAACGAACCAAAACAAAGAGCAAGGACGGCGCCGCAACCGCTGTGGAGTCCCTCGAGTCCTGCAAGAAGCCAAACGTCACCATGAGGAAGGACAACAAACGCCAACAACATTTACAGATTTACTCGTGCGCGCGCTCACCAACCTAACAGAAGGCCACGAGTGCGGCCGCCATCTTGCCGTAAATGGCGAACAATCCAATCAACGCGCACCTCTGGCTTTATAAACTGCAGACCTGCGGTCATCGGCCATCTTCCACTTTTGCACACGAGCGCCGCCTACTGGCCTGTCATCCGGACTGCAAAAGGGTTGCTTTTCTCTTTTCCTGCCACAAAAATAAAAGTCAATCACAACCAAAGTTATTTTCTATTAAAAAATTTTATTAATTAAATTGTTAGGATCGTTACCAACAGTGTTCGGGTTCGGGTTAGGGTTAGGGGTTAGGGGTTTAGCATGTACATTTGTCACCTCTGCTGGTCGCAGCCAAAAAAGTGCACGTTATTTTGCATGTCTGTCATTCATCATCCATGAACACGACTGCATTTGAATGTTGCTCGAATTTCTTTGGATGCGACTTGGTGTCAAAAGTTTGACAACCACCGTTCGGGAGGATCAGGAAGCAAAACCAGCTTTCAGTACATGTGACAGAAATCCATTGCTGCGATTGGACGGCTTGAGACCAAGAAAGAAGAAATCCTTCTCACCGTGTCACTGATTCTTTCATACAAGTCAAACGGACAAAAAGTTCCAGAATGCAAACAAATCTCCTCTCATGCACCAAAGCATGTAAAACCCGTTGCGTGTCTTCACATAAACGTCACATTTGAAATATTCTCTGATCAAGTAAATATTGCTCAGGAATGTGGTGTACAGCAGTCGTTCAGGGATTTTTGTGACAAAAAAAAAAAGTTGTAACAGTCTTGAGCAGACAAGCAGTTTTTTTTGTTATTTTTTTTTTTTTTTAAGTACTTCTCGTGGTGTGGGGGGGGGGGGGGGGGAACATTTAGCTGCCACGAATATGGTGAAACTCGTGTCATGTGAAAGGAAATAAACAAGTGGACTACAACTAACATGGCCGTCCCTCCCTGCGCAGAAGCCCTGAGGACAAATCATAAAAATAAAAATTCTTGATTCTCAAGGGAACACTTCCTGGTTCCTTGTGGTCTCCATAGCAACAAGGATGACCAAACAAACAAAACAAACTATCACAGTTCTTGAAATCGTCCAGTTTTAAAGGAAGGAGAAAAAAGAAGCAGGGAAAAAAAAAAAAAGGTCCAGTGAGTACAGCAGGGCTAAACTAAGCTAAGCTAGTTACAATCGTAAACAAAGTCATAGTTGCTAGGCTCTTTGGGAATGGGGGGCGGCGCTTCGGGGATCTGGATGTTCTCCAGGTCCAGTAGGCGGAGCTTCATCTCCATGGAGAGCAGCGTGTCCATGTCGGATTTGGTGTAGTCGCTGGTCATCTCCTTGCCGAGGAGCGCGTTCAGACCGTCCGTCCACACACTGGTGACGGGTTCAAGGACAAAGAGTCAACAACTGACGACCAACATGATGTCAACTGAGAAACAAAAGAGGACAATATTGCAAAATACATGCCAATACAACGAGCAGCTCAATTGAAATGACTTTGCAGCCCACTAGATGGCGCCGTGGCACAATGGTTAAGAATCACTGCAGTTGAGGATGACAGCTGCCATTAGCCATTGTACACAATTAGCATCCTCTATTTTCCATTCTCCGTAAGCTGCTGCCAGGAGCTGCTATTGAGCTTTTTCTGCTTCTTTTTTAGCTTCCAACTGCTCCCAATTGCAGATAACGGGTGGCTAACGCTCGCTTTCAGCAGCTACGACCAGCTGCACTTTTAACTTCCTGTCACGTAGCCACTGTTAGCTTCTTATTAAAATTGTTATTATTCGTTTAACTTCAAATGTACAGAACATATTG
>NW_028233734.1:192500-195000 GCF_054856555.1 Leptonotus elevatus
TTACATATAGGCCATAATACTGCTGGGTCAACAGAGAGTCCGGCTTTTATTACCATGACGACCAGGGAACTAGAGAGAGTTGTTAAAAAAAAAAAAAAAAAAAATGCTCATAGAGAAAATATGTTTAACTTGTGAAACTTATGAACCAAACCAGGTTTACACTTTTGGAATTGTACATTGCAAGTGTGTAAATGCCAAGAGTCTCACAACCTTGGCATGTGCAAGCAGGCATCCCAACATCAACAAAAACAAACTCAAGGTCTCCTCCTACATACAAGCATTGCCTCTGTGCTGACTGGGAGAATGTGACGTACCCATGCCAGTCAAGGTCCACCACGAACACGAGGAGTCCTTTTTTTAAACTGCACTGGCAGTACAGAATGTACAAAATACAAAAAAAAATATAAAAAAATGGGTTGCTGTAACTAGAGTTGTAGAGGCAGTGATTAGTGGTAACAAGTGTGTAGCGCTGTACTGCACCCTGCTGGTCAAAAGATGTTAGTACAGATATACGCATGCCAAAAATACATACATTATTCATCATTAATATAGTAATGTTCTTTTGTGCCACCATAAAAGGTAATAGGTGATATAGCAAAGAACAACAAAGATGTTTTAAAATTAAACAATAAATGTTAAGTTATTTTCATGTGCACTCTTTTTCACGCGCCTCGACAGTCAAAAAGTTTGTTCATTGGTGTGTCTCGTGTCTACTTTGGGACTTACTTTTGTCCCGTCTTTACTCCCGTGCGGCCGCCATCTTGCCGCACGTGCTGATGAATCCATTCGTGACCCGCGCACACCTGTCTCCTAATGAGCTGCGGGCTACCAATCAAAACAAATGTACCCGCATCCAATCCATCTTCACTTCTGTCAGTGGAGCTGAATTCAAGACAGCCATCTTTATTACACAAACAACAAAAACCCGCACAGTTCAATTCCCAAGTAGAAAACCATCAGGTGTGTCATTTACGACAGCAAAAATAAAACAACCAAAAACAAGTCACTAAATGCTGGCCAGCATTAAAAACGAACCAAAACAAAGAGCAAGGACGGCGCCGCAACCGCTGTGGAGTCCCTCGAGTCCTGCAAGAAGCCAAACGTCACCATGAGGAAGGACAACAAACGCCAACAACATTTACAGATTTACTCGTGCGCGCGCTCACCA
The DNA here is from genome assembly GCF_054856555.1 of Leptonotus elevatus. Classification (NCBI taxonomy): domain Eukaryota; kingdom Metazoa; phylum Chordata; class Actinopteri; order Syngnathiformes; family Syngnathidae; genus Leptonotus; species Leptonotus elevatus. Next base: position 193,669 of record NW_028233734.1, read on the forward strand.
ACCTAACAGAAGGCCACGAGTGCGGCCGCCATCTTGCCGTAAATGGCGAACAATCCAATCAACGCGCACCTCTGGCTTTATAAACTGCAGACCTGCGGTCATCGGCCATCTTCCACTTTTGCACACGAGCGCCGCCTACTGGCCTGTCATCCGGACTGCAAAAGGGTTGCTTTTCTCTTTTCCTGCCACAAAAATAAAAGTCAATCACAACCAAAGTTATTTTCTATTAAAAAATTTTATTAATTAAATTGTTAGGATCGTTACCAACAGTGTTCGGGTTCGGGTTAGGGTTAGGGGTTAGGGGTTTAGCATGTACATTTGTCACCTCTGCTGGTCGCAGCCAAAAAAGTGCACGTTATTTTGCATGTCTGTCATTCATCATCCATGAACACGACTGCATTTGAATGTTGCTCGAATTTCTTTGGATGCGACTTGGTGTCAAAAGTTTGACAACCACCGTTCGGGAGGATCAGGAAGCAAAACCAGCTTTCAGTACATGTGACAGAAATCCATTGCTGCGATTGGACGGCTTGAGACCAAGAAAGAAGAAATCCTTCTCACCGTGTCACTGATTCTTTCATACAAGTCAAACGGACAAAAAGTTCCAGAATGCAAACAAATCTCCTCTCATGCACCAAAGCATGTAAAACCCGTTGCGTGTCTTCACATAAACGTCACATTTGAAATATTCTCTGATCAAGTAAATATTGCTCAGGAATGTGGTGTACAGCAGTCGTTCAGGGATTTTTGTGACAAAAAAAAAAAGTTGTAACAGTCTTGAGCAGACAAGCAGTTTTTTTTGTTATTTATTTTTTTTTTTTAAGTACTTCTCGTGGTGTGGGGGGGGGGGGAACATTTAGCTGCCACGAATATGGTGAAACTCGTGTCATGTGAAAGGAAATAAACAAGTGGACTACAACTAACATGGCCGTCCCTCCCTGCGCAGAAGCCCTGAGGACAAATCATAAAAATAAAAATTCTTGATTCTCAAGGGAACACTTCCTGGTTCCTTGTGGTCTCCATAGCAACAAGGATGACCAAACAAACAAAACAAACTATCACAGTTCTTGAAATCGTCCAGTTTTAAAGGAAGGAGAAAAAAGAAGCAGGGAAAAAAAAAAAAAGGTCCAGTGAGTACAGCAGGGCTAAACTAAGCTCAGCTAGTTACAATCGTAAACAAAGTCATAGTTGCTAGGCTCTTTGGGAATGGGGGGCGGCGCTTCGGGGATCTGGATGTTCTCCAGGTCCAGTAGGCGGAGCTTCATCTCCATGGAGAGCAGCGTGTCCATGTCGGATTTGGTGTAGTCGCTGGTCATCTCCTTGCCGAGGAGC
>NW_028233734.1:197500-200000 GCF_054856555.1 Leptonotus elevatus
CCACTTGTGGAGATGTTAGCCAACGCTAATCTGTGTATCAACCAAATCTCACTTTCGGATTTGATATTATAGTCTTAGTCTGTGTAGTCCAGTAGTTGCTTGAAATTGGCAAATTTTCACAAGTCATGTCTGGAGAAACTTGGTGTGAAGAATTTACATATAGGCCATAATACTGCTGGGTCAACAGAGAGTCCGGCTTTTATTACCATGACGACCAGGGAACTAGAGAGAGTTGTTAAAAAAAAAAAAAAAAAAATGCTCATAGAGAAAATATGTTTAACTTGTGAAACTTATGAACCAAACCAGGTTTACACTTTTGGAATTGTACATTGCAAGTGTGTAAATGCCAAGAGTCTCACAACCTTGGCATGTGCAAGCAGGCATCCCAACATCAACAAAAACAAACTCAAGGTCTCCTCCTACATACAAGCATTGCCTCTGTGCTGACTGGGAGAATGTGACGTACCCATGCCAGTCAAGGTCCACCACGAACACGAGGAGTCCTTTTTTTAAACTGCACTGGCAGTACAGAATGTACAAAATACAAAAAAATATATAAAAAAATGGGTTGCTGTAACTAGAGTTGTAGAGGCAGTGATTAGTGGTAACAAGTGTGTAGCGCTGTACTGCACCCTGCTGGTCAAAAGATGTTAGTACAGATATACGCATGCCAAAAATACATACATTATTCATCATTAATATAGTAATGTTCTTTTGTGCCACCATAAAAGGTAATAGGTGATATAGCAAAGAACAACAAAGATGTTTTAAAATTAAACAATAAATGTTAAGTTATTTTCATGTGCACTCTTTTTCACGCGCCTCGACAGTCAAAAAGTTTGTTCATTGGTGTGTCTCGTGTCTACTTTGGGACTTACTTTTGTCCCGTCTTTACTCCCGTGCGGCCGCCATCTTGCCGCACGTGCTGATGAATCCATTCGTGACCCGCGCACACCTGTCTCCTAATGAGCTGCGGGCTACCAATCAAAACAAATGTACCCGCATCCAATCCATCTTCACTTCTGTCAGTGGAGCTGAATTCAAGACAGCCATCTTTATTACACAAACAACAAAAACCCGCACAGTTCAATTCCCAAGTAGAAAACCATCAGGTGTGTCATTTACGACAGCAAAAATAAAACAACCAAAAACAAGTCACTAAATGCTGGCCAGCATTAAAAACGAACCAAAACAAAGAGCAAGGACGGCGCCGCAACCGCTGTGGAGTCCCTCGAGTCCTGCAAGAAGCCAAACGTCACCATGAGGAAGGACAACAAACGCCAACAACATTTACAGATTTACTCGTGCGCGCGCTCACCAACCTAACAGAAGGCCACGAGTGCGGCCGCCATCTTGCCGTAAATGGCGAACAATCCAATCAACGCGCACCTCTGGCTTTATAAACTGCAGACCTGCGGTCATCGGCCATCTTCCACTTTTGCACACGAGCGCCGCCTACTGGCCTGTCATCCGGACTGCAAAAGGGTTGCTTTTCTCTTTTCCTGCCACAAAAATAAAAGTCAATCACAACCAAAGTTATTTTCTATTAAAAATTTTTATTAATTAAATTGTTAGGATCGTTACCAACAGTGTTCGGGTTCGGGTTAGGGTTAGGGGTTAGGGGTTTAGCATGTACATTTGTCACCTCTGCTGGTCGCAGCCAAAAAAGTGCACGTTATTTTGCATGTCTGTCATTCATCATCCATGAACACGACTGCATTTGAATGTTGCTCGAATTTCTTTGGATGCGACTTGGTGTCAAAAGTTTGACAACCACCGTTCGGGAGGATCAGGAAGCAAAACCAGCTTTCAGTACATGTGACAGAAATCCATTGCTGCGATTGGACGGCTTGAGACCAAGAAAGAAGAAATCCTTCTCACCGTGTCACTGATTCTTTCATACAAGTCAAACGGACAAAAAGTTCCAGAATGCAAACAAATCTCCTCTCATGCACCAAAGCATGTAAAACCCGTTGCGTGTCTTCACATAAACGTCACATTTGAAATATTCTCTGATCAAGTAAATATTGCTCAGGAATGTGGTGTACAGCAGTCGTTCAGGGATTTTTGTGACAAAAAAAAAAAGTTGTAACAGTCTTGAGCAGACAAGCAGTTTTTTTTGTTATTTTTTTTTTTTTTTAAGTACTTCTCGTGGTGTGGGGGGGGGGGGGAACATTTAGCTGCCACGAATATGGTGAAACTCGTGTCATGTGAAAGGAAATAAACAAGTGGACTACAACTAACATGGCCGTCCCTCCCTGCGCAGAAGCCCTGAGGACAAATCATAAAAATAAAAATTCTTGATTCTCAAGGGAACACTTCCTGGTTCCTTGTGGTCTCCATAGCAACAAGGATGACCAAACAAACAAAACAAACTATCACAGTTCTTGAAATCGTCCAGTTTTAAAGGAAGGAGAAAAAAGAAGCAGGGAAAAAAAAAAAAAGGTCCAGTGAGTACAGCAGGGCTAAACTAAGCTAAGCTAGTTACAATCGTAAACAA
>NW_028233734.1:202500-205685 GCF_054856555.1 Leptonotus elevatus
TTAAAATAAAATTAAATTAAATTAAATTAAATTTAAAATAAAATAAAATTAAATTAAATTTTAAATAATAGTGAGCACCCACTTGTGGAGATGTTAGCCAACGCTAATCTGTGTATCAACCAAATCTCACTTTCGGATTTGATATTATAGTCTTAGTCTGTGTAGTCCAGTAGTTGCTTGAAATTGGCAAATTTTCACAAGTCATGTCTGGAGAAACTTGGTGTGAAGAATTTACATATAGGCCATAATACTGCTGGGTCAACAGAGAGTCCGGCTTTTATTACCATGACGACCAGGGAACTAGAGAGAGTTGTTAAAAAAAAAAAAAAAAAAATGCTCATAGAGAAAATATGTTTAACTTGTGAAACTTATGAACCAAACCAGGTTTACACTTTTGGAATTGTACATTGCAAGTGTGTAAATGCCAAGAGTCTCACAACCTTGGCATGTGCAAGCAGGCATCCCAACATCAACAAAAACAAACTCAAGGTCTCCTCCTACATACAAGCATTGCCTCTGTGCTGACTGGGAGAATGTGACGTACCCATGCCAGTCAAGGTCCACCACGAACACGAGGAGTCCTTTTTTTAAACTGCACTGGCAGTACAGAATGTACAAAATACAAAAAAAAATATATAAAAAATGGGTTGCTGTAACTAGAGTTGTAGAGGCAGTGATTAGTGGTAACAAGTGTGTAGCGCTGTACTGCACCCTGCTGGTCAAAAGATGTTAGTACAGATATACGCATGCCAAAAATACATACATTATTCATCATTAATATAGTAATGTTCTTTTGTGCCACCATAAAAGGTAATAGGTGATATAGCAAAGAACAACAAAGATGTTTTAAAATTAAACAATAAATGTTAAGTTATTTTCATGTGCACTCTTTTTCACGCGCCTCGACAGTCAAAAAGTTTGTTCATTGGTGTGTCTCGTGTCTACTTTGGGACTTACTTTTGTCCCGTCTTTACTCCCGTGCGGCCGCCATCTTGCCGCACGTGCTGATGAATCCATTCGTGACCCGCGCACACCTGTCTCCTAATGAGCTGCGGGCTACCAATCAAAACAAATGTACCCGCATCCAATCCATCTTCACTTCTGTCAGTGGAGCTGAATTCAAGACAGCCATCTTTATTACACAAACAACAAAAACCCGCACAGTTCAATTCCCAAGTAGAAAACCATCAGGTGTGTCATTTACGACAGCAAAAATAAAACAACCAAAAACAAGTCACTAAATGCTGGCCAGCATTAAAAACGAACCAAAACAAAGAGCAAGGACGGCGCCGCAACCGCTGTGGAGTCCCTCGAGTCCTGCAAGAAGCCAAACGTCACCATGAGGAAGGACAACAAACGCCAACAACATTTACAGATTTACTCGTGCGCGCGCTCACCAACCTAACAGAAGGCCACGAGTGCGGCCGCCATCTTGCCGTAAATGGCGAACAATCCAATCAACGCGCACCTCTGGCTTTATAAACTGCAGACCTGCGGTCATCGGCCATCTTCCACTTTTGCACACGAGCGCCGCCTACTGGCCTGTCATCCGGACTGCAAAAGGGTTGCTTTTCTCTTTTCCTGCCACAAAAATAAAAGTCAATCACAACCAAAGTTATTTTCTATTAAAAAATTTTATTAATTAAATTGTTAGGATCGTTACCAACAGTGTTCGGGTTCGGGTTAGGGTTAGGGGTTAGGGGTTTAGCATGTACATTTGTCACCTCTGCTGGTCGCAGCCAAAAAAGTGCACGTTATTTTGCATGTCTGTCATTCATCATCCATGAACACGACTGCATTTGAATGTTGCTCGAATTTCTTTGGATGCGACTTGGTGTCAAAAGTTTGACAACCACCGTTCGGGAGGATCAGGAAGCAAAACCAGCTTTCAGTACATGTGACAGAAATCCATTGCTGCGATTGGACGGCTTGAGACCAAGAAAGAAGAAATCCTTCTCACCGTGTCACTGATTCTTTCATACAAGTCAAACGGACAAAAAGTTCCAGAATGCAAACAAATCTCCTCTCATGCACCAAAGCATGTAAAACCCGTTGCGTGTCTTCACATAAACGTCACATTTGAAATATTCTCTGATCAAGTAAATATTGCTCAGGAATGTGGTGTACAGCAGTCGTTCAGGGATTTTTGTGACAAAAAAAAAAAGTTGTAACAGTCTTGAGCAGACAAGCAGTTTTTTTTGTTATTTTTTTTTTTTTTTAAGTACTTCTCGTGGTGTGGGGGGGGGGGGGAACATTTAGCTGCCACGAATATGGTGAAACTCGTGTCATGTGAAAGGAAATAAACAAGTGGACTACAACTAACATGGCCGTCCCTCCCTGCGCAGAAGCCCTGAGGACAAATCATAAAAATAAAAATTCTTGATTCTCAAGGGAACACTTCCTGGTTCCTTGTGGTCTCCATAGCAACAAGGATGACCAAACAAACAAAACAAACTATCACAGTTCTTGAAATCGTCCAGTTTTAAAGGAAGGAGAAAAAAGAAGCAGGGAAAAAAAAAAAAAGGTCCAGTGAGTACAGCAGGGCTAAACTAAGCTAAGCTAGTTACAATCGTAAACAAAGTCATAGTTGCTAGGCTCTTTGGGAATGGGGGGCGGCGCTTCGGGGATCTGGATGTTCTCCAGGTCCAGTAGGCGGAGCTTCATCTCCATGGAGAGCAGCGTGTCCATGTCGGATTTGGTGTAGTCGCTGGTCATCTCCTTGCCGAGGAGCGCGTTCAGACCGTCCGTCCACACACTGGTGACGGGTTCAAGGACAAAGAGTCAACAACTGACGACCAACATGATGTCAACTGAGAAACAAAAGAGGACAATATTGCAAAATACATGCCAATACAACGAGCAGCTCAATTGAAATGACTTTGCAGCCCACTAGATGGCGCCGTGGCACAATGGTTAAGAATCACTGCAGTTGAGGATGACAGCTGCCATTAGCCATTGTACACAATTAGCATCCTCTATTTTCCATTCTCCGTAAGCTGCTGCCAGGAGCTGCTATTGAGCTTTTTCTGCTTCTTTTTTAGCTTCCAACTGCTCCCAATTGCAGATAACGGGTGGCTAACGCTCGCTTTCAGCAGCTACGACCAGCTGCACTTTTAACTTCCTGTCACGTAGCCACTGTTAGCTTCTTATTAAAATTGTTATTATTCGTTTAACTTCAAATGTAC
>NW_028233735.1:15000-17500 GCF_054856555.1 Leptonotus elevatus
CACAAATAAATCATTGTATCCCTGATGACTTTTGTATATAATAAAAATAATAAAATAAAAAAATTGGTATGTTGGACTACTTTCACTCTTCTTCCCGTTCTTCCCTCAGAATAGGAGGGAGTCAGTGGGAGGTTAGAGTCGCCAGCCCGGTCCGGCTACGGAGGGCTCGGTCCGTACAGACCCCTCTCCGAGACTCTAACCTCTCCTTCTCAAAGATTCATTTCCTCCCACTCTTTCTTCCCCCCACACGCACACACACACACACTCTCTCTCTTTTCTTTCTCCCCGGCATCACTGTTTCTCACTATTTCTTCTATTTTTCTTTTCTCTCTCTCTCTTCCTTCCTCATTAAAATAAATTTGTACTCAAGGATTTAATTAATAAACTTTGGAATTTTCTTCTAACTAACTCGTTTTCTGACTCCTTCTGTATGCAGGAGAGATTGGTTTAATTTGAACGATTTCTCAGGTTGACCACTGGATGGCGGTAGGGTTCAATATATGGACTCCAAATGAATATAAAAAGTAACACTTATGGACAAATAACCATAAAACTGGAAAGTCTTAATGGCCTTAAGAAAATATGTGATTATAAGGCAATTTTTATACAATATGGAATTCATAGTTCTCTTAAAAGAACTTCGAATTGTTAGGGATTTTTGATGGAAAGAAAATCACATTATGATTGAATTTGATTTATTGGTCATTATAAAACATTAACATGGAAATTTTGTTTCTCTTAGGAACTTTGATTTGGAAATGACAAAATGGTTGAAAGAAAGTCACATTAGAGTCAAATCGTTTCTTAATTGGCAAACCGTTTGATATGGAGAAATTTGCATAATTGGGGTTCTCAGGTTAGGGAGGAGTTGGAGGGGAGTTCGTGGAAATTACCCAGAACACACTGCATATTCCGTTTTAAAATAGGGCTTTAAATCGTTGGTATAAATGGATTGGATTCTGAGAATTTGGATTTAATAACTAAAGGTGATATTAGAGATTAAAACCCGAGGGTTTATTTGAAGAAAAATTATAAGAGTTTGACACCGTAATTTTAAATGGTACTGATAAGAATGACCTCCGGGGATTTTTCGTCTCGGTGGTTAGGACAAACCATCCTGATCCAGATTGGTAAGTACATGCAGTCTGTTCTGGTGTATTTCTTATGCAGTTTTGAATACCAGGGGCTTTGCGGTGTATGTAGCACTGGTACTTTTCCAACTTTCTCTTTCTTTCTGACTTTTGCCTTATCTCTTTCTTTCCTTCGTTCTCTTTCCCTTTCTCTCTTGGCCTTTCCCTTTGTCTTTTTCTCTCTTTCTCTTCTTATCCACTGTACATTACCCTAGTTTGATCTCCATTTATTTTTTGATTTTTTCTCGTTTTGTTTCTCTCGTTCTCTCCTTTTTTCTGGTAATAACTTTTTTCTCTCTCTCTCTCTTTTTTCTCTCTCTCTCTCTCTCTCTCTCTATCTCTCTCTTTCTCCCTCTCTCTCCCTCTCTCTCCCTCTCTCGCTTGCTCTCTCTCTCTCTTGCTCTCTCTCTCGCTCTTTCTCTCTCTCGCACTCCCTCTCTCTCTCTCTCTCTCTCTCTCTCTCTCTCTCTCTCTCTCTCTCTCTCTCTCTCTCTTAGCTGGCCCTACACCTGCCTAAAACCTAACTTCTGTTCTTTAGCGACATCTTTTGGTGATAATCGCTCCTGTAGCAACATATTAGTTACAATTGAGAACGATTCATCCTACGGCAACTGCCCTCGGCTGAAGGTGAGTACCTTTTATACATCTGAGCATAAAACATATACAAAACTGAGGATGAAAATCAGTTAGGGAGGGAGGTAATACTTTACTTCATAGAAGGTGTATAATGGGTACCACTTAAATGGTATATAATGAAATACCGTATGTTTGATGTAAAAACTTCTGGACAGGACACAAGGTCGGACTGACAATTTCAGCTCCCTTGGGAGTGAAAAACAGGTACTAAAGACTGGGTTTGAAAAAAGCAGGTCGATGGTCTTGCATAAACTCCATTAGCCTCTGAGGTAATCCCGAAAGGTCTCCAATAGAGGGAGACATTTCACTAAAGCAAGATGACAATGAAACGGGAGAAAATGGCAAAAATCTATCAAAGCATGGAACGATTTTTATGGGACCTTGTTGGACAATGAACTTCACATGTCATAGTTTAAACATAAAATAGGACAAATTTAAAATACAATTTCCAAATGGGGTATTACATGGATGTTTTTTTCACTGTGTACAATTGCTTACAATGGACTTGGATAACAGAAGAATTGAAGGAGATCAATTGAATTGGATTTAAAATAGAGGAACACACCCCGGAGCTTGATCAACTCTGGCGGGGCCGTCCTTGGGTGAGGGTGTCTAGTGATAATGGCCGAAACACCCTATGATCTCAAGGTTCATTACTGATGATGTGTTCCTACCCTAAATCACAGCAGGGACACTATAAATCTGATAATGGAAATAGAAACTAATACCCTGCT